>NC_077228.1:1759288-1839288 GCF_027887165.1 Monodelphis domestica | reverse complement strand
GCTACAGACACCTGGGAGAGCAAACTCTCTCACTGCACACATACCCAAGGCCGGCTCTGATCAGCTGAGAAGTGAACAAAGGAGGGCGCAGCACCATCGACCATCCCTGAGAATCCTTCCTGGGGCTGAGAAGCGAACAAAGGAGGGCGCAGGACATCGACCATCCCTGAGAATCCTTCCCGGGGCTGAGAAGCGAACAAAGGAGGGTGCAGGCCATTGACTGTCCCTGAGGATCCTTCCTGGGGCTGAGAAGCGAACAAAGGAGGGTGCAGGACATCGACTGTCCCTGAGGATCCTTCCTGGGGCTGAGAAGCGAACAAAGGAGGGTGCAGGCCATCGACTGTCCCTGAGGATCCTTCCTGGGGCTGAGAAGCGAACAAAGGAGGGTGCAGGACATCGACCATCCCTGAAGAGCCTTCCTGGGACTGAGAAGCAAACAAAGGAGGGTGCAGGCCATTGACTGTCCCTGAGGATCCTTCCTGGGGCTGAGAAGTGAACAAAGGAGGGCGCAGCACCATCGACCATCCCTGAGAATCCTTCCTGGGGCTGAGAAGCGAACAAAGGAGGGTGCAGGACATTGACCATCCCTGAGAATCCTTCCCGGGGCTGAGAAGCGAACAAAGGAGGGCGCAGGACATCGACCATCCCTGAGAATCCTTCCCGGGGCTGAGAAGCGAACAAAGGAGGGTGCAGGACATCGACCATCCCTGAAGAGCCTTCCTGGGGCTGAGAAGCAAACAAAGGAGGGTGCAGGCCATTGACTGTCCCTGAGGATCCTTCCTGGGGCTGAGAAGTGAACAAAGGAGGGTGCAGGCCATTGACTGTCCCTGAGGATCCTTCCTGGGGCTGAGAAGCGAACAAAGGAGGGTGCAGGACATCGACTGTCCCTGAGGATCCTTCCTGGGGCTGAGAAGCGAACAAAGGAGGGTGCAGGACATCGACCATCCCTGAAGAGCCTTCCTGGGACTGAGAAGCAAACAAAGGAGGGTGCAGGCCATTGACTGTCCCTGAGGATCCTTCCTGGGGCTGAGAAGTGAACAAAGGAGGGCGCAGCACCATCGACCATCCCTGAGAATCCTTCCTGGGGCTGAGAAGCGAACAAAGGAGGGTGCAGGCCATTGACTGTCCCTGAGGATCCTTCCTGGGGCTGAGAAGCGAACAAAGGAGGGTGCAGGACATCGACTGTCCCTGAGGATCCTTCCTGGGGCTGAGAAGCGAACAAAGGAGGGTGCAGGCCATCGACTGTCCCTGAGGATCCTTCCTGGGGCTGAGAAGCGAACAAAGGAGGGTGCAGGACATCGACCATCCCTGAAGAGCCTTCCTGGGACTGAGAAGCAAACAAAGGAGGGTGCAGGCCATTGACTGTCCCTGAGGATCCTTCCTGGGGCTGAGAAGTGAACAAAGGAGGGCGCAGCACCATCGACCATCCCTGAGAATCCTTCCTGGGGCTGAGAAGCGAACAAAGGAGGGTGCAGGCCATTGACTGTCCCTGAGGATCCTTCCTGGGGCTGAGAAGTGAACAAAGGAGGGTGCAGGCCATTGACCGTCCCTGAGGATCCTTCCTGGGGCTGAGAAGTGAACAAAGGAGGGTGCAGGCCATTGACTGTCCCTGAGGATCCTTCCTGGGGCTGAGAAGTGGACAAAGGAGGGCTTGGCGCCATCAACCATCCCTGAGAATCTGTCCTCGAGCTGTCCATCGGAAGTGGACATTCTGGCTAACTCTGTTCTAAGCTCCAGCAGAAGCAGGGCCAGCTCTGGAGTCACCCAGGGCCAACAGGGGGTGCTGTGGCGCCGTCCTGGGGCCCCCAGTGCACATGGGGTGGATGAGGAAAAGGGCAGAAGGTTGTTCTGGGCCTTTGGTGTGCCAGAAGTCGGGACCAGGAACTCAAAGAGCAGAGGCCAAATGCATCAGCAGAAAACACTCTGAGGCTCCAATGATAGGCCGCCATAGCACCAATGCTCATCGGGAGGCAGGGAGGCCATGGAGGAGCATAGCAGGAGACAAGCTGGAGGAAAGGTTGGGGTTGGTACCCTATGGAAGGCCTGAAGGGGAGGTGAGTCAGCATCCCCGAAGGCTCCATCTGCTTCTCTTCCTCTCCCCATCGTCCCCTCTTCCCCATGCTGTGGCCTCCACTTAGAGGTCAGCAGTGGGTGCCTCGTCGTCCTCTCTCTCCCCACTCCATTCTTCTTCCTGCGGACTCCAGGATCCATGCGGGTGTCCCTCCCACTACAACGTCCAGGGCCTGCAGGCTACAGCTTCCAGGAGCTCCCCCCATCCCTTTAAGCTATGCAGAGAAGAGGATAGCACCCTTGGGGTCCCCATCACCTGAACCTGCTCCGCTTCTGCAATCAAGAACTCTGAAGCGCCCTGGTCTGACTATGGCTTATCTGACGCCTCCCTGCTACTAAGCCTGTTCTTTCCTGGCACTGGACCCGGTCTGGCCTGGCCCATGCCCACTGTTACTCCTCTACAGAAAAATGCAGATCCTGGCACTTTGGGAATGAGGGGTGGGGATGGGAGAGCCTGGGAGCAAGGAGGTCCATTGGGAGGCTGGTGTGACAGAGTGTGTGTATGTGTGTGTGCACGCGTGTGTGTGGGGTATTGTTTAATTAGCTGCGAGCCCGGAGAAGAGGCAACAAGGCCTCAGAGATGGTTCACGTGCAAACCAAAAGGCTTTCTTGGGTAACTGTCCCAGCGTGAGAGAAGGGGAGATGTAGTCGATGTGCACCGGAGCAGATTTGCCAGCCTCCATCTCAGCATCCACGATGATGGAGCCACCCCTGCCTGAACTCCAACCTCAGGACCTCGCGTAGTAGGCGAGGACGTGGGAGAAGCACTTGAGAAGGGCGGCAGGCCCTCAGCAAGTAAAGGAATGAGGAAATCAGTGGCGGAGAGCACAGGGTTTCCAAGGCCCTTGGATCAACAGGCATGAACAAGCAATGCACAGAGGAGCCCAAGATCGCTTTGGGATACCGACATCTGGGATGGTCTTGGCGTGGGGTTCTCTTCGGGGACACCAACTGGAACTCAGTGTGTGTTCCTTGAAACTTGATCGCGTCTGGGGTCAGTCTTGGTGATGAAGCTCTCCCGAAGGAGCTGGAACGGCCCCCCAGACCCACAGTGGAAGGCTTTCCCCATTGGGAGCGCTTAGAGCAGGGACTGCACTTGCACACGCTTTTAATCCATTACTTAATTAACCAGCAATGCCTCCACATCATGGTGAGACACTAGAGAGGGACTTTAATGGAAGGGTGACTGTGGACAAAAGAAAGGCACACAGGAAGTCACTGATGGCTTACCTATCCACAGGTCTCTGCTACTAATCTCAACAAACCTTTGGGTCTCTTTGCTTCTCTTTGAGAACACTATGAGAAAGGAATAGGCAACTTCCACTCGGGCTGTTTTCCTTTCCTTTTTGGGCCAAGGTTTCTTTTTTAAATACATTTGACCAACTAAAAATGAGGACATTTCCACAAAGAAGAAGAGAAAATAAGGTTTGCATATGAAATGCCAAATAACCATGACATGCACATAGCTTCTTTTTCAAGAATAGAATAATTAGCTAGTGGGGTTTTAAAAAGAGGAAAATAAATGGGCATTATTAAAAATGAAAGGAAAATCATAAAAAACAGAAAAAGCAAATGACTAGAAATTGTTTTGCTCAATTAAATGACATCTCAACTCGATAAATGTTTACAAACACATAAAGTAGATAAAAAAACAGGAAATAGAATTTCAACTCCCCAAATTCAGATGACACATGTGAATAGATGATAAGTTAACTCCCAAAGGAAAAAAGATTTTTTAGGACCCAACCCAGTGAATTTGTAAGTTGCTTCTGCCTAACTTTAAAATAATAATTAATCATAATATTATATAATCGTTTAAAAATAGGAAAATATAGTATCCTATAGCATTCTTTCATAATTCAAATATTTTCTTAATACCTAAACCAGGGAGAGACAAAGTAGAAAAAGAATACTATAGACGTCTATCCCTAATGGGCACAATAATATTGAATAAAATATTAATTTCAAGAAAACTATCAAGAAGGAAAGCTTTAGAAATAACATGTTTAACTTAGTATATGCTTTTTAAAAAATGTAAGCTATATGTAATAAGAGATTCATGATGTCACATGGAATTATCTTTCAATTCTACTTTATATATAAGATATTCAGGGGGCTGTTGTTTATTAAATTCAGAATAAAAATACATTTTGAGATATATATTTTATTTGACATTGTCATACTGATATTGCCCTGTTAGCCAGTGTTAGTCTGCTCTCTTTTGTGATTTTTTTTTCTGATCTTCTTTTCACTTTGCATTCCTGTTACTCACCTACAGTTATTCTCTTTCAAGTACAAGCCTTCCCTTGTAGCTAATAAGTATAGCCAAGAAAAGTTAATTCACACAGGGATCAAGTCTGAGAACGTGCAGGGGAAAAGAGAAGAAAACTGGAAATGGAAACAAAGTAAAGAAATATACGGTAATACTAAATGTGAATATGAATGGAATGAACCCACCCATAAAATGGGGGAAGGTAGCAGAATGCAATAGAAAGTAGAATCACAGAGTACAGAATGATAAGAAACAGGAAAATGAAGGATAAAAGGAGAATTGACTATACCTTCAAGAAGTTATAAAAATCAGGGATGGTAATCATGATAGCAAACAATGCAATAGTAAAAATGGGATTTTTTTAAAGAGTTAAAGCAGTAAACTTCCATTATGCTTAATAGCATTGCATCTAAATATTTAGCCAAAAAGATCATTTAATTAGGAGGCAAAACAGATAACAAGCCTTACTGATAATTATAGAAAGGGGTTCTAAAGAAATATACATAGTTCTCAGTTGTGCATTACACCTTGTAAAGATGTCTACGTGTAGGGAGCAAGCAGTGCACCCCAGATTTTGGGGTGACATTTCTGCAATGGAAATACAGACATAAGCAGAAAGTCAGACAATCTCTGCCTTCAAGGAGCTTCCGTTCTAAGGTAGTAAGACAAAACACGGAAAAAAGCAAGAAAGGGGGAGGGGGACTACAAAGGCACTTAGTGCAGGAGTGTCTGTGCCCCCCAGGGGTAGAGTGGTTTCTGGGATCTAGTTGAGAACATCTGAAGGACAGTCAGGGCAGCAGTCCAGCCAGAATGAAGACATGGCTGACCTGGGCAAAGGCACAGATGGTCCCCCATCCGATTTGCATTAAATGATGCAGAATTTGGGATGATTCCTCGCCAGTGGATTACAGAGCCGGAATCCCAACAGGCTGAGTGAGATAAAGTCCACAGGAGGAGTCTTAAACCTCCCATTTGAGTACACAGAGCCCGGCCTCACCAGGGCACTTTGGGGAGTCCTGGTCAGACAGGAGGAGGCTGGGTGTTCAAATGTGCCCGGCATGCAGGAGGTGCTCCATAAGCGCCGATTCCCTCTCGTGGACGCCCTGGTCTAAGACGGGACAAAGGAAGGCGAGCAGGACAGGGAAGGGCCCTGGCGGCAGAACCCGAGAAGTGGCCAGAGGGCCTGGGGGCAGCGGGAGAGCCCTGATGGGAGAGTTCTCAGCTGGAGGAAGGGTCAGTTTTGGGCCCAGAAGGGAGACGCTCCGGGGCAGGAGAGCCCGGAGAGCCCAAGCTCCCTCAGTGCTCGGCACCACCTTGACCACCATCCATCTCCGCTGGCCTCCCAGGAGCTGGGGCGCCCTGGGGCACCCGGGCTTCTACTCGCTGCCTGCCCTCCTCAGCCATGGAACCTCCCCAGGCAGATGCGGCTCCTGAGGGTGTTGGGCCCGGCCCATGCCTCCACCTTGCAATGGCCCTGAAGGCGCCGGTAGAAACGCCCCGGGCCAGCAGCCCCGCCCCCTCACGATGGCCCTCCCTTCCCTACTAGGGCCAGAGCCTGGCTATGCCTCGCACCTTCTTGCCCCCTCCCCCCCTTCTGCTGCAGGCCGGGCGGGGCTCCCTGACTCCCGGCAGAGATGAGGCAGGGTGGAAGTGCCCGGGGCTGCCCCTCCTCCCTGCGCTCCAGCGCACGCCATCCTAATGGCAGCCCTAACGAGCTGCCCCCCCCCCCCCATTTGTTCCTTTCAAATAGGAGCTGATTAGCGACAATCACTGCGCAATTAGCCCCAGCGAAGGTCACCCCGGCCGGCACTGGAGGAGCCCAGCGCTGCCTGGCGTCCTCCCCCTCCTCCAGCGGGCCCACCTGAGCGCTCCCCTCCGGGGAGGCGGACGGGCATTCCAGGCAGCCCAGAACCCGGGCGGCTGCTGCCTTGGCAGGAAAGGAGCTTCCCTGAAGGAGGCCTCGGCTCCGCCCCACCCCGCCCCCAGTGTCCGTAAGGGGCGTGGCTAAGGTTGCCCTAGGAGATCATCCGAAAACTAAGCGGGGAAGTGGAGGCCGGACAATTGGGGATGGCCAAGAGCCGCCATCTTGGGTTCCCCTCCTAGTCTAGCGTGGTGGTCCTAGGCAGGTGGCCTCGTTCAGGGAGGCTCCGGTGCATTTCCTCCTCAGGCAGAAGGACCCGATGATCCTTTTCTAAACGTCTCCCTGTGGCGAGACCCTGTCACCTTCATTTCCAAAGGCGCTGCCCTCTCTCCCCATTTCTTACAACAAAAGGGACAAAAAGCGCGGCATGACCAGTCTAGACAGCCCTTGTCCCCAGCCCTTGCCATATTCCTGACCGCGAGGGCCAGCCTGCAGTCACTGAGTTAGAGCTGCCAGGCCCGGCATCGAGTCCACCTCCCTCAGAGGGGAGCGGAAGCATGCGGGGGAGGGACTTGCCCAGGGTCCCACAGACCGGCACGTGTCCCCTGGTTCTCCTGAGCAGCCCCACAGCACATCCGGTTTCCGGTCACAGCCAACTGCTCTCTGGCCACTCCCGGAAGTCAAAGCTCAGTGCGGGCGGAGCGCTTCTAGAGGCACGCCCAGGAGCCCGCCAGCTTGGGAGTGGCCCACTCACTGCCCCCCAAGTCCCCCCTGCAGGGCCCCCCAAGCCTGGGAACTGCCCTGTCCCCCTCGGTGAGCTTCCCGGGCTCCCTGGGCTCTCCTGGGTCTGGACTGCGCTGCCGTCATCAGGCCGGCTGCCCGCCGTCACCCCCAACTCTTCTCTCCCAGAGCCTGCATGGCCCAGAAGGCAGCCCTGCTTGGGGCGCCACCATTCAGCACCACGGACAGCACCCGAAGCCCAGGAGGGGCCCTCTGGCCAGGGAGGGGGGCGCCATGGAGGGGAGCCCTGAGAGGAGTGGCCAGGCAGCAGGGGGCAGCCCAGGCGGAGGGTGGCTTACCGTGGTGGTCGGGCAGTGGAGCTTCAAAAGTACGACGGGGCTGGAGCAGAGCAGAATGTTGAAGTAGAACAGCACGCTCTTCATCCTGGGGAGACACAGCGCAGGAGTGAGGGCCAGCCGAGCCAGGAAGCCCGGAGCCTCCCTCCAGAGAGCCCCGAGGAGCCCCAGTGCGGCCGGCCCACCGCGTACAGAAGAGGAAACAGAGGCACAGACACGCGCCTGTGGCTCCCCACCAGCATTCTTAGCACAGGCCTTACTGCAGGGCAAGACCGGCCGGGCTCTTTGGGAATGAACCCGAAGCTGCTCCTTTGGAGATGGTCTTCCCTGGCTCTCCAGAGTACCCAAGTCACGCGGACGCCCCTGGATGTACCTAAAGGCCCCCCATGTCAGGGGAGCCCCTTTGGGGGGGAGGGGACAGGAACAGGATGACAAGAGCCTGGCCACTGTGTGCCCACGTGGTCAGAGGGCTTTGTGGCGATGACGTCACTGCCCAGCCTTCTCCCGGGCCCTGCAGATGGAAGGAGCTGCTGCACGATCATGGAGTGGCCACGAAACTGGGCACTCGAAGGAAGGGGTGTGTGCAAGCATGCACGTATGCACACACGTGCACATGTATGCACTGTATGCAGTATGGGGGTGTGCACGGGAATGAAGCCAGAAGATGGGGGCGAGTCGGGCCGGGCCTGGGCTCAGCTCCGAAGGCAGCCCCTGCCTGGGCCCTCCTCGCTGTCTCTCATGCTTCCTTCTGTCCTGGCACCGCCTTCACCCTCTGTCGGGCGCCCCTCACTGTCCCCTGCACCCGGCCGGCCCGTTCGGCATGTCTCTTCCGCGGCCTTGGACTCCTGAGGCTCCGCCCTCCTCTGGCTCCTGGCCAAGCCTTCCTCCCCTCTCTGAGGCCAGAAGCCCTTCTCCCGGTGCCTGGAGGCCCATCACGGCCTCCCTCCTGGCCTCGTCGCTCCCCCTCGTCCCGCTGACTCCAGCTGGACGCTTGGCGCCAGGCAGGCCCGGCTCGAGATGCTGCCCCAACTCCATCCTAGACACTCGGGGGCGATCCGTGGACTCCTAAAGCAGCCGCCCGAGTCCCCCTAGGCCTCGACGGCGCGGACCAGGGCAGAGCCGAGCTTGGGACAGAGCGCCGTCTTCGTCGTCTTCTCCATCTTCGCCCTCTTCTCCATCTTTGCCGTCTTCGCCCTCTTCGCCGTCTTCGCCCTCTTCTCCGTCTTCGCCCTCTTCTCCGTCTTCGCCCTCTTCACCGTCTTCGCCCTCTTCACCGTCTTCGTCCTCTTCTCCGTCTTCGTCCTCTTCTCCGTCTTCGCCATCTTCTCCGTCTTCGCCCTCTTCTCCGTCTTAGCCCTCTTCTCCTTCTTCTCCGTCTTCGCCGTCTTCTCCATCTTCACCCTCTTCTCCGTCTTCGCCCTCTTAGCCCTCTTCTCCGTCTTCGCCCTCTTCTCCCTCTTCTTCATCTTCTCCCTCTTCTCCATCTTCACCCTCTTCTCCGTCTTCGCCCTCTTCTCCCTCTTCTCCGTCTTCGCCCTCTTCTCCGTCTTCGCCGTCTTCTCCATCTTCACCCTCTTCTCCGTCTTCGCCCTCTTCTCCCTCTTCTCCGTCTTCTCCCTCTTCTCCGTCTTCTCCCTCTTCTCCGTCTTCACCCTCTTCTCCGTCTTCGCCCTCTTCTCCCTCTTCTCCGTCTTCTCCCTCTTCTCCGTCTTCGCCCTCTTCTCCCTCTTCTCCGTCTTCTCCCTCTTCTCCGTCTTCGCCCTCTTCACCCTCTTCTCCCTCTTCTCCCTCTTCTCCGTCTTCTCCCTCTTCTCCGTCTTCACCCTCTTCTCCGTCTTCGCCCTCTTCTCCCTCTTCTCCGTCTTCTCCCTCTTCTCCGTCTTCGCCCTCTTCTCCCTCTTCTCCGTCTTCTCCCTCTTCTCCGTCTTCGCCCTCTTCTCCCTCTTCTCCGTCTTCTCCCTCTTCTCCGTCTTCGCCCTCTTCTCCCTCTTCTCCGTCTTCTCCCTCTTCTCCGTCTTCTCCCTCTTCTCCATCTTCTCCCTCTTCTCCATCTTCTCCCTCTTCACCCTCTTCACCCTCTTCTCCGTCTTCGCCCTCTTCTCCCTCTTCTCCGTCTTCTCCCTCTTCTCCGTCTTCGCCCTCTTCTCCCTCTTCTCCGTCTTCTCCCTCTTCTCCGTCTTCGCCCTCTTCTCCCTCTTCTCCGTCTTCTCCCTCTTCTCCGTCTTCGCCCTCTTCTCCCTCTTCTCCGTCTTCTCCCTCTTCTCCGTCTTCTCCCTCTTCTCCATCTTCTCCCTCTTCTCCATCTTCTCCCTCTTCACCCTCTTCACCCTCTTCTTCGTCTTCGCCCTCTTCTCTGTCTTCTCCATCTTTGCCATCTTCTCCATGGTGCGCCGGGCTGCGGAGGAAGGCAGCCGGATGCTCCTCGGGCTGGCCCGGGTCCTGGCCACACTGGGCCATGGCTGGGCCTCTGGGAAGGAGGTGGGTCTCCGGCGGGGTTTGGATCCCTTTGTTCAGACTCGATTTTTCAGTGAAACCTCCTCGAAGGAGCTCCAAAGGCCTCGGAGCTCTGCAGCCCAGAGCAGTCGCCCTCTAACATGGCACAGCTGGCCAGGGGCTCTGGCGCTGCCCAGCTTGCCCGGCTCCCCCGAGCCCCTCCTGCCCCTCGGCTCCACAGACGCCACGAAGGCCGCTTCTTTTGGATCAGCCCGGAGCAGCTCCTCCTCGCCCCCAGCTTGGGGCCCAGGCAGGGCCCAGGCGGCTCCTCCGGGGTTCTAAGCCACAGCAGAGGGGCTGCTGCTGGGCTTGGCTGGGTCCTTGGCATCCTGGAGGCCTGGCAGGACGGGCAGGGCCGAGCTGTGGCTCCCAGGCCGCTGGGCGCTGTGCTGGCACCGGCTCAGTCCTCTCCTCCTCCGAGGACTTTCCGGGGCTCCGGAGGCTTCTCGTGTCTCCCCTGCAGCTCGCCCGCTCGCGACTCCAGACTCACAGCTGGTGGATGGGCCTGAGAGACGAATGACCTGCCCAGGGTCATGCGGTCCGGCTGGACAGCCAGCTCTCCGTCCGGCACGGGAAGGATCTTGAGGCGGGAATGCTTACGTGTGCACCCAGCTGTGTCTTTGGGTCCCCCAGCGAGGCTGTGAGAAGGCGTGGCCCACGGGACGTCGGGGTGTCAGAGGATCCGGGTTCCAGTCCTGCCTCCCACACCATCGGCATCACCTGGGGCAGCCCTTCGCCTCCTGGGTAAAATGGAAGAAGGGTCAGCGAGGCGGCGCGATGTCCATGCTGGCGCTTGGTCTGTCCCCTGCCTGGGCTCTCGGCCCACCTCAGGCGAGGGAGACGCGGAGAACACGTGCCTGTCTCTGGCCTCAGTTTCCTCGTCTGTCCAATGGGGGGCCTGGATGCCCCCGGAGTGGGGGTGGGCCCCGGCACCCTCCGGACCATACTCACTCATTGGGGGTGTTCTTCTGGCCACAGAAGTCCCCCCGGCTGTCCACGGCGTAGGCCACCTTCTTGGCATCGCCCTGGTCCCAAGCTGCGGAGAAAGGCAGAAGAGGCCGTCAGCGCCAGCCCCAAGGGGAGGAAGCCCTTGAACCCGCTGCCCCGCCAGCCGGCCGGGATGATGGATCTCTCCCCCTCCCCCCTTCCTCACCCCCCCCCCAGCCGTGGCTTTAGAGAGGAGGGACGGCCAAAGCCATCGGAAAGGCGTTTCTTCCCCCTCCCCCTCCCCCTCCCCCTGGGAGCTGGGCCGAGGCCAAGAGCTGAGCTAATGCCTTTGGGAGACGAGAGCTTCCCTGGCCCGGGTCCAGACGGCCACCGGAACCGGCCCATGCCACCGCCTGAGGCCCAGCCTGCAGCCATCAGGAACGACTGGACGGGAAGAGCCCGCAGGCCAGGAGGGACCCCTGGAAGGCCAATGAGGCGCGCAGGGAGGAGAGGGACGCCGCCTGCGAGGGCCCCTGCATTCCCCGGTGTCCCTGGGAGAGGCTGCGGCCCCCACTCACACCCCTGCAGCCGGCCTGGGGAGACCCCGGGCCCACGACCACGGAGCCTGGAAAGGAAGACCCAAAAGGCCTCGCTTAGCCTTTTCCGAGGCCACTCTGCGCCCAGTGGGGGTTTGCTCTCCTCCCAACCCATCTTTCTGGCTGCTTCTTCTCCTTGAAGCCCCCCTGGATTTCCAGGCTGCCTCCGTCCGTCCTTCCGCCTCTTCTGCACATGAAATAGAAGCGTTTCCCCTTGTTTGCAGCTCCCGCCAGCCACTTCTGGCCCGTTACCGAGTGGCATTTCCTCCTCGTTGGCCTCGCTCCCATTTCGACCCATCCTTCTTCTGGGAGCTCCGAATTCGAACCAAGCTCTAGCCGGGCTCCAGGCCGTTATCCAGTCCTTGACTCCTTAGCCACCTCGTTCTCCAGAAGTTCTCCAGTGCCAATCAGTCCTCCCAGGCCCGAGGCTTCAGCACCCCGCCAAAGGCAGCCCCACGAACCCTGGCTCTCGGACGAGGTAGACAGATATGGCGGACGTGCCTGGAGTTGGGGCTGCTGGCAGTCTCCGTCCCCTCCATCTTGGGCCTAGACAGCCCCCTTATTTGGGATCCAGCCAGCCAGCCGGCTTGTGTTCCGGAGTTACTGCCGAGCTGCGAGACCCGCCTTTCCTAGAGAGACGTCTGATTGGAGGAGGGGGCTTCGTCAGGCCCGATTTCTCTCTCTTCCCTGTGACAGGAATGAGCCAAATTCCGTGGCTGTTGGCTCTGGCCGGGCTGCCTCTTCCCTCTGCACTCCACAGAATGGGACATCCTTATCTTAAAGCTCTCCCATTGGCAGATGGATACACTTCCATCCATCAGGCAAAATAAACAAACCCGCCTTCCCTTTCTTTCCAGTGTCTCCAAGGGCCACCCTGGGGCCAGGAGGAGATCTGGACAGACGACAGAGCAGAGGAGAGAAAGGAAAACTTGGCAAGCGCCAACAGACTTGATGTCCACAGAAGAGGCCAACGGCTGGAATTTGTTACCACCTTTGCGATCTGGCTGAACTTGGTGTATAAGGGAACACTTCGGCAAGCAGAGAGAAGGCAGGGCTAGTCCTCCAAAAGATGGCCGAGAAGGCCTCCAGCAGGAGCCCCCAGCAAGAGGATCCCATAAAAGAGTCCATGGCCATAGTGTTAGCGGGTTGAACCTCACTCAGGAGATTGCAAATCCAGAGAGAAGCCTTGGAATGGACATCAGGAAAGACATGCATGGCTGAGAAAGGAGGGAGGTCAGTCGGGTAGTCCAAGCGAGGAATAACCCACGAAGGAGCCACATTCTCCAATGACCGCCATCCCCTGGCATGAGATCTAGGTGAGATGGCCACCATGTTGGGTAGACCCTTTGCAGAAGGCATGAAAGACAAGAAGCCAAGCTTTGAGGGCCATTGGCACCATTAGAAGCGGGTACCCCGTGAGGGAGATCACAGATCCATGAAAGTGTCTCAATCTTAATGGTCTTTAGGAAACTTAAGAACTGATGAAACTGCATATCAGAATGGCTCTTACCAGGATAGATGTGAGCATCAAACCAAATTCATTTCCAGTGAATGACCCTTGTTGGGAAAAAATCCAGAAACTGATCATCAGAACTGGTGCGTGTTGGGTCGCATTGTTCTAAGATGAAACGTGGGGGGATGGCTCTTGGGATATTCATAACCCCTCACAACCATCTTGCCAAGCCTGGCTGTCCTGCACAGCCTTTCCCCAGCTGAGTTAGCATGATGGCGGCAGGGAAGGCTCTCCCAGTCACAGCTCACTTTGGCACATAATCCTTGGCACGTTCTAGAGGACGCCAGTTCTCTGTGGATTTTCACCTCATCAATACCACCAGAGATGAACAGTCTCTGCTGGGCCAGGAGGCACTCAGAAGAGTCTCAGCAACAACAACAACAACAATAATAGCTAACGTTTCCAGAGCACTTACTATGTTCCAGGCACTGTGCTAAGAGCTTAATCTTGATCTCATTGGACTTCACAACAGCCATAAGAGGTAGGTGCTATTGTGGTCAGCATGGACGACCTCTTGCTTGGGCCTCGTGCCCAATAAATTTAAGGTTCTCCTGCCCTGCAGCCCCTCGAACCCTCCCCTTGCCCCATTCCTTTCCAGCCTGACATCTGAAATCAATGACCAAATCCTCTGTACCCCTCTGGAAAGACACGGCCACATTGTGGCCCAAGACCAGGGATGGGCTGCAACCGTTCAGCTAGGCTAGTGGGAGCTTCCTCCCCCTTCCCAGCCTTCTTCTCTCCAGGGTCCCCTCAACACATCAGACTTGTACCTTGTTTGTATGCCATCACCCCCCACTCCACTCCACGAAGGACCTGAGATTACAGACTCTCCTTTGTTTGCTTTGCTTTGTTCTCCCAGGGCTTAGCACGATGCCTGGCACATAGGAGGAGCTTCATAAATGTCTCCTGATGCCTTAAGATGCAGCTGAGGCACCATCTTCCCCAGGAAACCTTTCCTGAGCTCCACAACTGCTAGTGTCCTTCCTGCCAAACTTCCCAGGATGTAAGTACTTTGTATAGATTTTTGTCTATTCAGCTCCTGTTTCCGGGGTATTTTAAATTCTTAAATAGTCTCGTTTTTCCATTGACATGGAAGTTCATGGCAAGAAGGGACCGCTTCCTTTTTCTTCTTGACTCCTCAGGGCCGAGCTCAGTGCCTGGCACATAGTCGATGTCTGAGTAAACCTGGCTGATTTATTGACAGCGTTAGTTGCTCCAGCTTTCGCAATTCTTTAAGCAAATCTGGATGTAGATCTAGAGAGCACCCAACGGGGCCAAGAAATGACTTGTAAGGGATTACGGCTTGGGTGCCAAGGAATCCAGCGTCTTCCGGACAGGCGATGGAATTCTAGATTCCGGGCTGGCGTGGAGCCCTCTCCGTTTGTAGAACGAAGGAGTGAAGGGGGACGACAGAGCTCTTAGGCAGGCGCCTCCAGAGAAAAGTCGAGCTCTTCTCTGGGGGAGACAAGGCAGAGACGCCACTGAAGAGAGCTCCCGGTGGCCCATCAGGCACCCGGGCGTCACGTGCAAGGAGAACGTGCCCTCAGGTCCAGGCCCTCCGGCTCCACCTTCCCCGCCCTGGTGGAATCCTTCTCCGCCGGAGGGGGAGACATCGGAGAGGGTCGGTGGCCTCCAATGCACTGCCCTGCGGCTCCACGGGCAGCGACCCTCTCGGAGACCACAGAGCCCCCGCGGTCCGTGCCTAGATGCGTGCTCACGCGGCGGGTACCCGAGGCTTCTGGTCCTGCCAATGGTCGCCTTGAGCCGGGGCGTCTAGCCCAGACACAGATGGGGCTGGGAAAGTGTCCGCGAGGCCCCTGCCCCGGCGGACAGACGTGGAAGGGCTCGTGTGGGCACGGTCCGGCGTCTCTATCTGCGGGCATCGGTTTGGGGCTGGCGCTTGGCTAGCCCAAGGCTCTCTCCCACCGCAGGAGAGCCCGTTCTCTGGCCTGCAGCAATGGCCCAGGAAGGTGGCCGCCATCTCTATTCCGGCAGATCTCTTCCGACAAGAGCCACGGTGGCCCTCGGAGCGATGCGAAGGAGACCCTCGGGAGAGCCTCCAGCTCCCACGGAGGGCGCGCCGGTGAGGAGGCACCAGAAGCGGCGCCCTCTCGCCCCCTCGGCCGCCTGTGCCGGCTCTCTGGCCCGACCCTCCAGGGCTGAGCGGTGGGACCAGGCCCAAAGCTGGCACCGAATCTGGGCCGGGTGGGATGTTGGCTTTGGGGCTCTTCTGTCTTTTCCAGGCACATTTTAGCGGTTCGGATACATGTGAGCAGGCTCTGACGCCCCTCGCGTGGGCTCTGGGAAACACGGGGTCAAGTGGCTTGTGCAGGGTCACACAGCGCTTACATGGTGGAGGCCGCTTTGGTCTCGAGAGGAGGAATCTTCTTGACGGCAGGCTGAGGCCGTCCGGCTGCCAAAGAGGGGCTCCGAGTCTTCTGTCTGACTCCGCAAGCCTTGATCAGGCGCCTGCTCTTCGCCAGGCTCCGGCTTCACGGACTGCCCTTTGGGTCTTCCCAGAGGTGGCCGGGGGGCCGGGAGACCCGTTATGCCCCGGGCCTGGGGCTCCCCGGGCTCGGAAAGAGGAGGCACGCTGGCAGCACGGCCCCTGCAGCGCTCCAGCAGGCGGGGAGGCCAGCGCTGGCAGCGCTCCCTCTGGGGAGGCAGTCCATCGCCGCCTGCCCGTCCAGCCGTCTCCTCTTCCCCGGAGGGAGCCTCCCTCGCCTCCTCCCGACCCACAAGGCCGTCCCAGAGCGCGGGCTCTCCTGTCCCTGGCAGGCCGCACGTCCCTGAGCCAGCGTCTGCTTGGCTTACTCCTCTCCCGGATCCCGTTCCAAGGGCTGCTGCTCCTTTGGGCTTCCCTGGGGCTCCTGCGCCCCCTCCCGCTGGCTCCCCCCGGCTCCCTGGCTCTTCCCGTGATCTAGAACCTGCCAAGCTCCCAGGAAGAAGTGCCCGGGGGGGGCCCCAAAAGGACACCGAGCCGGCCAAAGCAACTGGGGCCGCTCTGGTCCTCCCCGTTCACTTTCCCACCTTCCGGGTTAGCCTTCCGTGGCGTGACGGGCCGCCATCGGGAAAGGCTTGAGTTGGAGTCCTGCCTCGGACGCAGCACCGGGGACCAGGGTGAGGCCCTGAGACGCTCAGGCCAATCTCCTCGGCAAGAGACCCGTCATCCTTGAAGGAGCCCCTCAGCCAGGGAAGCGCAACGGGGCAGAGGGAGGAAGCGGGGAGGAGGGGGACCAAAGATCCAAGAAGAAGGATCCAACATGGCGGAGGGCCATTCATACAGTGACTCTCCGGGTGGGGCAGCCGGCTGACTCCGTGGGTAGCATGCTGGACTTAGTGTCAGGAAGACCTGGGTTCAAATCCAATACTAGAAATGTATTGCTACGTGACCCTGGACAAGTCACTTAACAGTCCCTCTCTCTCGGCCTTAGTTTTGTCGTCTCTGAAATGGGGTTAATAATAGCAACCTCCCTCCCCACGCAGTTGTGAGGATAAAGCGAGTACGTGCGAGGCACTATGCCAACGCTCCTTTGTTTTAGGGTTGTGATCACTGTCACTGCTACTACCACCGCTACTACACGGCCACTACTGCTGCCACCGCTACTACACGGCCACTACTGCTGCCACCGCTACTACACGGCCACTACTGCTGCCACCGCTACTACACGGCCACTACTACTACTACTACTACTACTACTACACGGCCACTACTACTACCACCGCTACTACACGGCCACCACTACTACCACCGCTACTACCGGCCACTCTACTGCCACCGCTACTACACGGCCACTACTACTACCACTACTACTACTACACGGCCACTACTACTACCTCCGCTACTACACGGCCACTACTACTACTACTACTACTACTACACGGCCACTACTGCTGCCACCGCTACTACACGGCCACTACTACTACTACTACTACTACTACACGGCCACTACTGCTGCCACCGCTACTACACGGCCACTACTACTACTACTACTACTACTACACGGCCACTACTACTACTACTACTACTACTACACGGCCACTACTACCACCGCTACTACACGGCCACTACTACTACTACTACTACTACACGGCCACTACTACTACTACTACTACTACACGGCCACTACTACTACTACTACTACTACTACACGGCCACTACTACCACCGCTACTACACGGCCACTACTACTACTACTACTACTACACGGCCACTACTACTACTACTACTACTACTACTACACGGCCACTACTACTACTACTACTACTACTACACGGCCACTACTACCACCGCTACTACACGGCCACTACTACTACTACTACTACTACTACACGGCCACTACTGCTGCCACCGCTACTACACGGCCACTACTACTACTACTACTACTACACGGCCACTACTACTACTACTACTACTACTACACGGCCACTACTACCACCGCTACTACACGGCCACTACTACTACTACTACTACTACACGGCCACTACTACTACTACTACTACTACACGGCCACTACTACTACTACTACTACTACTACACGGCCACTACTGCTGCCACCGCTACTACACGGCCACTACTACTACTACTACTACTACACGGCCACTACTACTACTACTACTACTACTACACGGCCACTACTGCTGCCACCGCTACTACACGGCCACTACTACTACTACTACTACTACTACACGGCCACTACTGCTGCCACCGCTACTACACGGCCACTACTACTACTACTACTACTACACGGCCACTACTACTACTACTACTACTACTACACGGCCACTACTACCACCGCTACTACACGGCCACTACTACTACTACTACTACTACACGGCCACTACTACTACTACTACTACTACACGGCCACTACTACTACTACTACTACTACTACACGGCCACTACTACCACCGCTACTACACGGCCACTACTACTACTACTACTACTACTACACGGCCACTACTGCTGCCACCGCTACTACACGGCCACTACTACTACTACTACTACTACACGGCCACTACTACTACTACTACTACTACTACACGGCCACTACTACCACCGCTACTACACGGCCACTACTACTACTACTACTACTACACGGCCACTACTACTACTACTACTACTACACGGCCACTACTACTACTACTACTACTACTACACGGCCACTACTACCACCGCTACTACACGGCCACTACTACTACTACTACTACTACTACTACACGGCCACTACTGCTGCCACCGCTACTACACGGCCACTACTACTACTACTACTACTACACGGCCACTACTACTACTACTACTACTACTACACGGCCACTACTACCACCGCTACTACACGGCCACTACTACTACTACTACTACTACACGGCCACTACTACTACTACTACTACTACTACACGGCCACTACTACCACCGCTACTACACGGCCACTACTGCTGCCACCGCTACTACACGGCCACTACTACTACTACTACTACTACACGGCCACTACTACCACCGCTACTACACGGCCACTACTGCTGCCACCGCTACTACACGGCCACTACTACTACTACTACTACTACACGGCCACTACTACCACCGCTACTACACGGCCACCACTACTACCACCGCTACTACCGGCCACTCTACTGCTACTTACTTAGTACCACTTACTAGCACACAGAAGCCTCCAAGATGTTGGTAGTCACTGGCACTTTTCGCTTAGAGGTCCACCAGAAGGGACCAGAACAACAGCCCCAACGTCAGCCTGTGTGCACTGGACAGGGCTGGCTCTGGGGAAGCTTCATGGGCTGCATTTTGGCCAACCCCATCAAGAAGGCTCCTCCCGCGGTGGCTCGACACTGACCGTTAGGACAGAAGCCAGGAGGCGGGAGTTGAATCCCAGTCCCGGATCTGCCCATGGCGGGCTGCACGGTCCTCGGGCCAGTGCCTGGGCCTCTCTGGGTCTGTTTCCTCGTCTCTCGGGGAGGGGGCTGGTCCGAAGCCCTCCAGGGTTCCCCGCCACCACTGCCTTTCTGTCAGCTGTGAGGGAATCAGGCAGCCCTGAATCCGTCCCGAGTTGGAGCAGAGCGGTTCTTTGGCCCGGGATGGGGGCTTTTCTGGCGAGCCCCCCTCTTCCTCCTCCCCTCGCTCCCTTGGCTCGCCACTCTTTTTCTGTGTAGGAAAGCAAAGCCTGGCAGGATTCCAGCCTCTCGGGAAAGCCGGGATGGGACGGACCAAAAGAAACCTTGGTCTCGGGGGCTGAGCACCTCTCGGTTGGATAAACAAAGCCACAAACTCGGTGAGTTCAATGTGAGGGAAAAGAAGTCCAGCTTATCAGCTGTTCAGATCTCCTACCACGTGTGGGTCACGTGGCACTACCCCTGAGGATGGCCAAGAACAAAGCCCCTCACCCATATTTCTGGTCATTCTCTGGCCAGCACAGGGAGATCACCCAAGAATGCTTTTCCCAAGAATCCCCAGAGAGGGTCTCCCCAAGATGCAGCTGCCTCTTCCCTGGCTCCCCAGAACAGAGGCAGCACCTTCCAGTGCAGTCGAGGAGCAGGTGATGCCCATGTTCTCGGGCCTGTTTTCTAAGTGAAACCACTCAGTGGTTCTGCACAGCCTCAGGGGCTCAGTGGACAGAGCTGGGGACGTGGATCCAGGAAGACGTGGGTTCCCATCCTGGCTCAAATGCTTGGGGGATGCTGGGCAAGCCTCAGTTTCCTTCTCTATGAAACGATGGTGCTGGGGGCACGGCAGCTTCTCCAGTCCTCTCCAGATCCCGCTGTGCCATCCTCATGAGAATTGAGGCTGGGTAGAAGCACAAGGCCCTCTGATGACCTCCTTCCAAAGCCCCCATGAAGCCTTCTGGGCTAGAGATCTCAGGGTCCCCCATCAGACTGCTGCAGGAGATAGATTGGCTCCAGCATCTGGCTTGGGTTTATGGGAAGGAAATGGAGCTCCCTTGTGAGAAGAGTGGCACGAAAGCCAGCACCCTGGGTTACTCCAAATGTCACTTGGGCCAAGCCACAAGCAGGGAAGTGGTGTGTTGGGAGCTGACAAACCCCCACTGACTGACAAAGTCACAGTTTGGGAAATGAGGGCTGCCCAGAAAATGAGGCCCCCCACTGATCCCCCTCTGTGATCTCTCTCTCTTTAACTTCCCTCACTAATGGATGATTATTGTTCTGTCTCTAACACAAAAGAAATGATATGAGCAAAGATTTATAGAATAAACATGTCCCACCTTAATCCCCAGATTATTACCCTAAAAATTACATTCATAGAATTAAAACCTAAAGATCATTACCCATTACCCCCCTTTTTCTCTCTCTCCACAGAGTTGTAACTCCCATTACAAGCCAGGCAAGCCAAGAACATCAATCACCTTCAAGACACACTCCACTGCAGACAGAAACCAGGCAACATTGCCAGGTGCTTTAAAGTAACCCAAGAAAAGTAGAATTTGTAAATTGAGGAAAACTCCAAATCTGGTCTGTCTCAAATTACCTTCTAACCATGTACCTAGCTTCAAGATGTTTTGTTACCCAGCTCCTAAGTAATTGTGATTGATTGTGAAAGCTGACTAAAAATAGCAATGATTCTCCTTAGGTCAAGAGGGACTAACCTCCAAATCACCCTACTTATGTCATTCATCTGTTTCTGTCATAGCAACAATATTTTGTTGACTATCTCCTTAGGCTTCGTGTCTGTTGTTAAGTTCTATGGAAACATATATGTATAAGAGTGATTGTGTGCCAGAAAAGCATATACTCACTGAACCTATAAAGTAAATCAACTTTGTGCCATGGCAGAGCACTGTGTGATGTCTGACAGTAGATTGAGCATGTAGTGCCTCTCATCCATGATTCAACCAAATTGTCACACCTAGCCAGAGTGGGCCCCAAACCCTCAGAGAGACTGCTGGACAGCTCTCTAAAGTGGTGGATGCCCATGGTCCATAAACATTTATGGGGTACCTGCTGTGTGCCTGTCCCAGCACTGAGCACCACTGAGCTGGAAGCTCCGGGACAAGGGGTCCCATCCTGGCTCAAATGCTTGGGGAATACTAGGCAAGCCTCGGTTTCATTCTCTATGAAACAATGGCACAAGGGGCACGGTGGCCTGGGGAGTGGAGCCCTGGCATTCCGTGGTCTCATTTAGCCCTGTTGACTTTATAAAGTTAGCAGTCAGTCTGAGAAGTCATTGCTGTCTTCTCAGGGGAGAGAGAATGATGGCAAGTCCCAGAGCTGGGCCAAGACCTTGTTGGGCCAGGCTCTCGCATCTGGGAGAGCGCACCGTGGAGTGGGCTTCCTCCAGGGGGGCTGGCCACCCAGAAAGGCACCTGGGCACTGCCGAGTGAGAAGGAAGCCTGTGCCTTCTGACATCTGGCTGCACTCCTGGGCCATCTGGTGCCACATTGTGAGCCAGGCTGCCTGCCTGGGGGCTGAGGAGGCGCCCTTCTTACCCTCCGGGGCCCTCTTGCTCTCGGCACTGGCCTTCTCTTCCCACTTCCCACATAGTTTCCTTTGGGGGGGGACTGCAGGGTTCCATGTGAACCCCATGAGCCTGTCTTGGTTCTGTTCACTGGCATGGAGGGATGGGACTGTGATGGAAATGATGGCATGCACATGGCTCCCTTCTCACTCATCACTACCCTGAATGGAGCCTTTGGGGTCACTATCACCTGTGATGGGGCGTGTGTCTTGCTCGGGAGAGCAGCCAGCCAGGGCGATAGAGGACTCCCCTCTCCTCTGGGGAGGACAATGGCGGCTGACCGGGAAGCGCCCCGAGGCCAGTGACTGAAGGCAGGCCCGGCTGCCATCGCTCCTCCCCGCCTGCATTGACTTACCCACGAGTCCTAAGGCAACGTAGCTGAGGATGAACACCATGAAAAGCAAACAGCATGGGACATCTGTGCAATGTCTGCAAGCAAACAGAGGGAAAGGCATGAAAGAAGGAAGCCTCATGGCACACCAGAAAGCCCCAGCCTTGAGCCGGGCTAGTCCCTGGGCCCTCCCTGCCCTCATGTGCCTCCCCACTGGGGTCGGAGGCCCCTCTTGCCAGGGGATTCCTGCCCCCAATTCCCTCCCATCTTCCCCGGACTCACAGTCCTTCGTGCTAGTCACGTGTACCTTCTCTTATTTCTTGGGGTGCCCCTAAATTCCTTTTACCTGATTTCTCTCTCGACCCCCCCCAGATGCTCGATCCACTGGATGTTTCTGAGGGCAGAGGCTGTGGGTGCCCTTCTTGGAGCCCAGGCCGATCCGTGCCCATTCTCTGCGGCCCACGTAAGGCCGGCCTGCCTGCTGGCGTCTTGGCTACCCCCCCTCCCTGGAAGGCTTTCCCTCTTTGCCCGCCCGGCTTCTTGGAGTCCTGGGGCTCCTTCCCACCCGAGCTGGCACGGCCCCTTCTCTGGATGTCCACGTGCCTTCGACGGGGAGCTCCTGGAGGCCGGGGACTGCCCTTTCCCTCTTCTCGGATGCCTTGCACACGGTAGGCTCTCAGTCCGTGTTGGTGGATTGAATGTGTGAGGCTCAGGATGCCATAAAGTAGCAAAAGACGGGCCAATGGGGCCTCCAAAGAGGGCCTGGGACAGAGCAGGAGCCGCCCCTCCCCGAGGGGCCCCCAGGACTTGGCGCAGCCCTCAGCTGGATGCACTTAAAATGGCACTAGAGTCTTGGGGACGTCTTGGAGGAGCCACTGGTACAGAGGATCGCATTGAGCCTCAATCCCATCCCGACCAGGAGGCCCTCTTGTGGACCAGGAAATGGAGGCTGGGGGATCCCAGAGCCCCCGAGATCTGCAATCATGTCTTCCCCCTCCGGGCTTGGGCCCCAGGTGGCTTCCGAGAAACAAGAGAGACCGTGAAGGATGCATCCCACACAGGCCCAACTGCCAGCATTTGTCTCTGTCGCTTCTGCAGGCCGACTTGACTGTCTGCCCCAGGTGACCCAGGAGCCTCCTTGGGCTGGGAGTCCTCTAGCCAAGCCCTGGACACAGAATCTCCTGGCAGGGGGGAGCCCCGCCTTCCTCGGCTCCCTGGGCCGGCTCTTGGCCCTTCTAGGGAAAGCACGCGGGGTTTCATCTCGTCCCCACGGTGGCCTCAGAAGAGCAGTAAGTCCAGAATGCCGACATCCGGAGTCAAGAAGAGGAACAGGAGGAGGAAGCCTGAGAGATGCTGGAGCCCAGCAGGAAAGGTGGAGCATCCTGAAGAGGAGCCTCTGGAGACGTCCAGCAAAGGGGCTTCTAGGAGCTTCTGAGCTCCCGGCCAGGCTCCTTGGGGGACAACCGCCATCCAACTCCCTCCCCATTCGTCCGGATGGCAGAGGGCGTCCCCAGCCTTCAGGAGGTGCCTGGGACCAAGCCAGCTCGCCTAGGCAATGCTCCCTCTCCAGCCCATCGCCGCGTCACTAAGGGGCCTCCACTGGTCATCCTGGCTGCGGCTCCAGCGCCGCCGACGTCTCCCCAACCCCAGAAGGCTCCCCGCAGGACCCCGACGGGCCTCGAGCTGGCCAGAGCCGGGGCCTCGAGGAGAGCCTCCATCGTGTCCATCGGGGGATCCAACAGAAGCAGAGAAGGGACTCGCCACCCATGAAGACCCCGGCGGACTGGACCGACTGGGGGAGCCATGCACCGGCTCTGGCCCCATCCCAGCCACCCTGCACCATCCCACGGCGTGAGCTCCCCGCGGAAGGCACCCAAGCTCGGCCTTCCTCGTGTGAAGCAGGTCCTGGCCCAGCTCGGTCCCCCTCGCCAGGTGCTTCCTCTCTGGGCCAGTGTCTGCATGGAGACCCGCCGGCGGCTCGGCGCCAGCCGCCTTCTGGCTCCTTCCAGCTCCGCCAGGCCGCCATTCACGCATTTCTCTCCAGGAAGGTCGGCCGATCTCCCTCCCCCGTGATCCAGGGGGACGGGCGTCTCCAAGGAGCCAGCGGCCCCCTGGGCGTGCGCTTCCGCAGGGGCCGAAGACCATCGCGTGAGGCGGCCGCCATCTTCCTGCGCTCTCGATTCCGCTCCGCCAGCCACATCGGCGTTAGGCCAAGGAGTCGGGTTTCTCTGTGGTGGCCGCGATGTAAGCACTGGGGAAGACCAACAGAGGGAGCCTGCCCGGCGGATCTCCGACTCAGCCTGCGCGGAGCTGCCACCGACAGACCAAGTGGAGGGTGGCTGTTGGCGCGCTTGAAGAGCTCCCGACATTCCTGCTCCAGGCAGAGGTGCTGGCAGTGAAGATCCAGACACGAAGCCGCCTGGCCTGAAGCTGGCTGCGTCCCGCCTTCAGCGTTTGACGAGAAACTTCACAAAATATGGCCGAGAGACCCCCAAAGGCCCCCGAGGAGAACCTGGAGCCCCTGGGCGGCTCCCCGGCTTCTTCTTCCCAAGCAAAGGGAGGGGGGGCGGGAACCCCAGGCAGCCACGACGTCCTCCTCCACCCAGCCCCCATGGGAGGGCGCTCATTCAGCTCTCCCAAAGCGTGCCCCCTCCTCACCACCCTCACGAGAGTCCAATGACGGTCGGAGAACCTGGGCTCGAATTCTGCCTCTTCACTCACGGGGCCACCTTAGACAAGTCAAGCCACTTCCTCAGGTACATCGGTGATCCCATAATCCCGTCTGAGCCTCCCTTTCCATCAGTCGCAAGAGAAGGAAGCGGGGTGCTTGCAGCCCCGTGAGCAGAGCAAAGAGCCAGACTCGCCCCCGCGGCCCTTCGCCCAGCGCCCAAGCAGCCGGGCGGCCAGACTGATCTCGGGGCAGCCTCGCTTCAGAGGACGCTGGGAGCGAGGCTCAGGCGTGGCGACGCTCCCAGCTGCCCAGCCAGAACTCCTCCGGGGTCCCGTCTGGCTTGGATGGATCCAGACAGTATTTCCTAGGCAGCCTGGAGCTACCAGGAAGAAAGGCCGGGCAGGTCCTGCCTTCAGGAGCTCACAGTCTAACGGGGAGGCCAGGCGGGGGCGCTGGACTTACTCACGGAGGGTTGGATGAGCGGAGCTCCAGCCGGCGGGGGATGGGGGTCCTGGCCCCTGGGGGCCCCCTTGTGGCCGGGCTTGAGTGAACTGCTACAGCTCGGAAAGGGCCTCCCACTTCTCCATCCCTCGGCTCCCCGCCATGTTCTTAGGGCAGCCGGGGGCCGGGCTCTGGATCGCCTCCTCGAGTCCCCCGAGCTCCGTCTGTGCTCCAACGTCTTCACTGATGACTTGAACGCAGGCGCCGCTGTCGGGCTGCCCGCACGGGGAAGACCGGTGGGCCGGGCACCAGGGGCGCGGGGAAGGCTCACACGGAGAAGGCTGCGGAGCTGCAAAGACGCTTTGGGCCCACTGAGGAAAAGCGGCCAAACAGGCGGGCCTGAGCTTCGTCCGAGCTCCTCGGGCGGGAGGGCACGTCATGCCTCAAGGCGGCCTGCCGGGCTCCTCAGACACGCCACGTGGCAAGGCCTGGCCCTGCTGTGGGCACGAGGCCTTGAAGCCGGCTCTTCAACCCTGCGTGTTCTGGGATGACGTCATCGCCCCGGCCCCTCCCTCTGCCACCCCCTAGTCGAGGCTGGCCAGCCATGGTCATGTCCTTTTGCATGTACAAATGCCTCCCAGCTCACGGGAGGCCTTTTTATTCAAGCCAGTCATACTGTGAGCTCATCTGAAAGTCTGTAACATTCTCTCTCTGGCAGTGTTCCTGGTCTATTTTCTGGACCGTCTTGAGCTGTCTTAGAATTGATGAGCGATAGGGCGAGGCAACTGGGGTTAGGCGACTTGCCCAGTGACACAGGACGTATCTGAGGTCAGATTTGAACCCAGGGCTTTCCATCTCCAGTCTAGTCCTCTAACCATTGAGCCACCTGGCTGCCCCTGGTCTATTTTTTTAAAAATAGACTTGTATTTTCTCTCCTATCCCATAAGAAGGGGGGAATCCATCTAACAGTGCAATTAGGCAAATCATTTCCCTCAATGGTTGGATACAACTGTGTGTACATTCACATAGACATACGTATGTCTGTGACTGTATGCCATCAATCTCCAGCTTTCCCAAGAGCATGATATCACTGACGAGTGGGAAATGAGGGGCCCGGGCTCCCCTGACCCCCAGTTGTCATCCCTTGCTAGAGCTCATGGAAATACGTGTCTCTGCATACGATTCTTTGTAACAATACACGAAGTCTGAGAATATGCCCTTTCCCTAACCTAACAGTAACCAGGAAATAATCCATACAGTTCGGTACATAAAATAAAACTGGCAACATGAAAAACGTTTTTTTCCCACTCATAATCCCTTAGAATCTATGACCGTTTGTGCTAGCATCTGCATCAAAAATAGCCCTGGATTCCAGGGAAGATTCACTTTTCCTAGCTCGGGAAGTCTACACTGCCATAAATACTACACAGGAAACAGAAGTCTCAAAAGGAAACCATTCTTAACCTGAACCTTGTCTTCCTCTCTGTTAGTGGGCAGGCTGAGGGTGTCGGGCCCTAGACTACACTTCTGGAGCCCCTTCTAGCTTAGCTGCCCTCTGAAGCCCGAAGGAGAACAAGCTAGGGCTCTAGCTGCTCCTCTCAGAAGATGCCGAGGTCCTGACATCACCTTGGAGCACAGAGGACAGGTACTATGCTCTGAAAGGCAAATGATGAATGTACAGAGAGC
This sequence comes from Monodelphis domestica, assembly GCF_027887165.1. Taxonomy (NCBI): domain Eukaryota; kingdom Metazoa; phylum Chordata; class Mammalia; order Didelphimorphia; family Didelphidae; genus Monodelphis; species Monodelphis domestica. The sequence continues at coordinate 1,812,870 of NC_077228.1, read as the reverse complement.
TGTTTACAACACGGGTGAACAAGACCAGATGTGCCTAGCAGGGTGCCAGCCACTCCACATTGCAGCTCTCATTTTTCCCTCTATGCCTCATTGTCACCCCTGCCAACTCAACTGTGCCAACACTCGAGTGAAAACGAGCAATCAGAGGAATTCTTGAAGTTGGGAGAAATCTAAATATGCGAAGTTGAGGCTTTGCCATGCATGTATGCACACCCATGTATGCATGTATACACATGGATTTGCATGTAAACATATGTAAATTCTGCAAGCCCAAGTCCATCGTCCACGTGTCAGGAGGTCGATGGCATGTTTCAGCGTCGGTCCTCTGGAATCACCTGATCAGAGCGCGTCCCATTTTGAAAGCTGGCTGTCTTTCCAGGCTGTTGTTCCTGCACCCGTTATTCTGGTTGCTCCCTCCATGCTTCACCCGTTTAGAGAAGTGCAATACTGCTTGTCTGGTTCTGCTCGGTCCATGCAGGTCTCGGGAAGTTTCTCTTTCCTCCCGTTCATGCTCTGTCACACACAGAGCCACAACTCATTTGGCCATTCCCCAGTTGTCGTGGTCAGAGCATGGAGCCCCTTCCGTGCCTCAGTAGAAACTGCTCCGGAGTCTCCTCAGCCAAGCAAAGTGATGTGATCATGGCCAGACTTCTCAGACTTTGGCGCCCCCCAAAGCTCCCCACCTACATCCAGACGACCCTCCAGGGCTTGTTTGGAGCGGCCAGATATTCCCACACCTCCCTCCACCCCCAGGGAGCAGGAGTTCAGCTGAGGAGGAACAAGCCACCCCCAGATTCTGACCCTTCAATAGCTGGCCAGTCAACAAAGGAAGCCTCCCAGCTGGCCACCCTTCAGGGGAAGATTTAGCCTTTGGGAACGGAGCACAGGCTCCTCTGCCCTCATCATTTATTGGCACGATTACAGCTAAGCCAATGTCTGTGACTGCTGAGGCAGCTCCCCACTAGTGAGCCTTTCCTGCTGCCCCCTCTTGCCCTGGCCAGTCTTCAATTCCAGGAGCTGTCCAGTGAGGCTTCTAAGAGGCAAGGAGGCAGTCAGTCACCCAGGGCTAAGTAGCACCAAGGAAGAGCCGTTTGATGGGGGACCCTGAGGGGCTTTACCTGAGGATCCCCAGGAACTTGTTTATGCCACTAGCTGGAGGATTTGGGGCTCTCTCTCTCTGGCTGTCGTTCTCAGTTCATTGGGAATATGCCCGAGCCTTTGGAGACAACCCCCACAATCCATCTCCAGACGTGACCTTTTTATTGACTTTCCCGGGGCCAGAAGTCCCCTCCCTGCTCCCTCTGCTTCTTAGAATCCCTGATTCCTTCCGAGATCTGCTCCTGGGTCACCCTCTACATTGGCCCTTCAAGATTCCCCCAGCAATTAGGGCTCCCTCCCCAAGCTATCTGGTCTTCTTTTTGCAGCTCGATGGGTGTCTTCCCTCCCGGAGAGTGTAAGCATGTCTGGGGCCAGGGAGGGCTTCCTTTTTTCCTTCGTACTCCCGCCTAGAGCTTTGTGGATAGTAGCTGGATGAGTGTTTATTAAACCCTTCCTATGTGGTAAGCTCTGGAAATACAGACCCAAACAGACTAGACAGTGCCTGCCCCCAAGGAGCTTACGTTCTAGTACGGGACAACAGGGAGGTCCAAAGCAATGGCGAAGGGCATCACCAAGAGACTGACTGGGAATAGCCTTGTAAATTTGTGGCTACTCTTCAGATCTATTGTAGGGAAGAGAGGAATGAGGAGAGAATGGCAGCAAAACGTGTACTGACAGAACTGAGACCCCACCTCGAGCATACCAGGCACGTTGGCCTCTGGGCAGTATGGTTGGTGTATTGATATTGTATTGTATATATTCATTTATCAGATCCTTGGGCAGATCAGTTAATGAGCTTACAGGCCAAAGGCAGGAAAATTCCGGAGCTGCCACAAAGGCTTAGCCCTGGCCTGGTCAAACCACATTCCTTTGAAAAGCGCATGTCAGGTGGATCTCCACCTCCTCCTCTGTCTTCATTGAACACCTCCCAATCCACATCCCTCAATAAATACGGAGGAGGAGCAGCACTATTCTTCCTCTTGATTCCTGCATCCTCGGAACTCTTTTTCCTAATTTCTTTCTTATCCTTCCTAGCTTCCTAGGGACACTGTCACCCACATGCTTTCTATCTCGGAATTCTTACTTCCACATGTTTTCTTATTTCTCATGTTTTCCTTTAATTCATCCTAAAAGGAAGACGTTATGAGGAGATCGTGCCTCTTCCCATATCAATTAACTCGTCTTTGAGTCTTCATTTATCACCCATTTTCCTCTGGCTCCCTTCTCCTTCTTAAGTTATAACCCACAACAAAATTCATATGGCAATCGCTGGACGATTGTTATAACCTCCCTCCTAGCAGACTAGCTAACGTGACACAAAAGGAAGATGACCAATTCGGGGGGAATGTGGGAAAATCAGGGCATTGATACATGCTCAATGGAGCTGCTAACTGGTCCAACCATTCTGGAGATCAATCTGGAGCCAGGCCCAACGGGCAGAAAAGGGTCCCTAACCCAGGACCCGGCAATACCACTTCTGGGTCCATCTCCCAAAGAGATTACAGAGAGGAGAAAAGAATCGACCTGCCCAGAGTCAGACACAACCAAAAAGACTGAACAGTAAGTAGTGCCTCCCTCACAGGGTTGTGGAGAGAATCCAGTGAGATCTCATGGGTAAAGGGCTCTGCAATTAAGCATGTAGACGCGTACCGATCTTTATGAATAAATATGAATGTACAACTGCAATAACGGGTGTTATTTCTTTCCCTCCTTAAATGAATATATGAGGCCTCCTTCCAGAGACGCATAATCTTCCAAAGGGCTCTGGCCTGACCATACAGACAAGAAAGACCAAACGGCTGAAGATATCTATTTGTCTGGATTACAGCATGCATTGGGATGGGCACCTACAGACTCTGTCCATATACAACAAGACAAGGAATGTAACCGTGTCCAAAGAATTACAATGAATACCATGCAGCCAACAATGGAGAGATGGATGCTTCATGGCTATGAGCAAAGGCATCATCATAGCATCAATGCTGAGCCCTAAAGGAGAGCAGGCATAAAAAATGTCATCAAGGAATTGTGGGACAAGAAGAGATGACGGAATGGCAGGTGGACCCCAGAGGGTTGCATCAACCTTCACACACAAGGTCAGGAGAAGCTGAGGAAGGTATCCAGCACTTGGAGGGCCCACAGGGCAAAGTGATGGAGGACATGAATGTGGGGATCCGTGTCCTGGGAGGAAATTCATATCCACGGGAGCCCAGATCCATGGCATCTTGGAGTCCTTCAGTACATGGTGTTGCCCCCTAATAGCCTCTGAGCTCCCCGAAGACAGGAACTCTTTCCTTTTGTATCCCTGGCCCTGAGCACAGAACTAGGCACACATTCGGTGCTTAATAAAGGCTCGATGGGTGAGCACATGAGGGCTTCTCCTGCCCCTTAATCACACAGGCTGCCCGCAGAGGAGAGCAGAGCCCCCGGAGCCTTTCCAGAGTCTCTGCCCTTTCAGCAAGTGTCAGCCTCAAATTCTCTCTTCAGAAAAGTCCACGTTTCTCGGCATCTCTGGGGCTTTGTGCATCTCGAGGCCGACAGGCTGCATCTGTTGCTCATCTCGTGTCATTTGTGCTTTGCTGACAACAGCACCGTCAAGACAGTCAGAGCAGCAGATCCTCGGCAACGGCTGGTCCGGCTGACATTTCAGTGAGCAGCCGGTCAATAACTCTCCACTTGGAATTTGATTCTGCTGCATCAGGCTTTGGAAAAGCCAGTGTGAGGCTTCCTTTTGGCTAACACAGAGGCATTTGTTTCTTCTTAAAGGGACACTTGACCTCACTTCTATGTCTGGTGCAAGGAAAAATGTCCCGATTGTTTCTTAGACTGTTGGGTCGGGGAGGCTCCTTCTCCTCTCCCTAAAGAGTCTCCAGCAGAAGGTGCCAGGCGGAGGGACTGGGGAGTGTGGCCGGAGGTGGCATGGAGTCTCCCGTAGGCAGTAGGGGCTCCGAGGTCCCTTCTCTATCAGAGAGGATGGCTGAAGAGCAGCCTCCAGGACTCCAGGGGGTGCTAAAGGAGAAAGCCATTTCCCAGCTGGGCTCACCCTCTTCCCTTGGGGCTGTGTGTCTTAAGGAGGCTCAGCATCTGAGGCCTGACCTTGATCCTCCTCGGCTTCATTACAAAGACAGACAAGGAATGTTCGTACAGATGCATCCCCAGCAAGAGAGGCAGGGGCTGCTCTGGAGCCAGGAAGATGGCGCCGTGTCTCTGGGCAAGAGATGGGCTGCTTACGGGAAGGGCTGGGCCTGCTTTGGGGGAGGCTGGAGCTCCCCGACTCAGGCCAGGAGGGAAGCCGGGACCTCGCATGGCTCCCTCTTCGCCCTCTCTCTGCTCGGACCATGTCCTACGGCGGTGGTGCTTCCCAGTGAGACAATTCCATAGCTTGGGAGGAAGCTGACGTCTACGTGCATCCAAAGTCAGAAGTGAAGTGGAGAGAGGCAGAGCCCGGGCCAGGAAGCCGATAGGAAGCCGATCGGGGAGACCCTCCTTCGGATCTCCTCAGGCAGCCGGTTCCTGCCATCCCATGTGGCTATGGCTGTGCCCTCGGCGCCCCTGGACGAAGGGAGGCGCTCTGCCAGGAGGCCTCTCTTGGGACCAGAAATAAGGACAAGCCGACAAATGAGAGAAACCCCAGTGCTGGCTGAACGGCAGGCATCCAGCCTGGCTTTGTTCAAGAAGTCCATTTCTGGGACGGTGAACGTGCAACGAGAGAGACCGTCATCCTCCAGACGGCGTCTCTACTGGCTGTCTGGCGTTCAATGTGGACACGGGAAGGATCACCGGCCACCGGCCAAGCCCTTTACTGCTGGCAGCATGGAAGGCCGAGGAGAGTACCTTGGACAGAGCCTGGAGCCCATTCAGGAACATGCAAGCTCCAGACTGACTGCCAGCAGCATGGAAGGCCGAGGCTGGTACCTTGGACAGAGCCTGGAGCCCATTCAGGAACATGCAAGCTCCAGACTGACTAGCCATGGGCTGCATGGCTCCAAGCACGTCTGCACAACGCTGGCACTCGGTTTCCTCATTTGTACAATGAGGGCTGTACGCGGGGCCCAGGAGCCACTGAAAGCCACTTCTGATCGCCCTTTTAGTACAGCGTCTTCTGGTGTTCGGAGAAAGCGTCAGCAGCCGACCCAGAAGGCTGTGGGGAGAGTCTTGGCTGACAGAGCCTCTGCCTGGGGAGCAGAAGGAGAAAGTGCCGCCCCCAGAAGGAGCAGAGATGTCAGCATCCCCCCTCCTTGTTCTCAGAACAGATCCATCAGGGAGCGCTGACAGAAGCGCTTTCTCAGGGCGGATCTTGAACACAGGCTGCCTGAGCGGGAGCCCTTTCGGTCCCTTCAGGGCTGAGAGCCCCCTAAGGCACCTAAGCCTTTCCACCTCGATTTCCTCCCCGTAAAATAGGGATCCTAATAGCATCTCCCTCCTGGGGCAGTGCATTCTGAAGAGTAAAGGGGGCGATAAACGCTGGCTGTCACTAGTCGTTGTCGTTGGGCAGGAAAGGTATACACGATGCTTTGGAATGCGTGTGGATGTTACATGTAGGTATGCACATTAGTAAACATACACTGACACGCATGTGACTATCTCTGCACATACACATACCAGGATGGGAAGGCTGAAGCATCGGAGGCTTTCCTTTCTCCCTTGGGCGCAAACAGCACTTTTCCCAGACAGAAAGGGCCTCCTTTCTGACTGCCACGGCATGGCTAGAGCAGAAATTCTGCAGGGACTTTACACAAGTTGCAGAAGCTCACCAACCCGGAGCAGCCTTGGTCTTACTAAGATGGAGGAACCCTGGGGCGCCTGGGGTCTGCTGGGATCCAGAGGAGCGAGCCCACCAGCAGGCAGAGCCCCTCGGGCTTCCCCTTTGTATCCCCAGAGTAACAGAGAGGCTGGCGCATAGTAGACGCTTCCTAAAGGCACTAGAGCTGGGTCTGAACCTAAGGCATGTCATGACCTCATGAGGCCAGACCTGGGGCATCTGAGCTTCCAATGGAAAATGAGGCTCCCCCTTAAACTCTCTTCCATCCCGTCCAAGCCCTTCTATTCCAAGCCCTCCACAAGATAACGGACCGTGGCAGAGGCGGAGCTGGCAGGAAGCGAAAAGTCCGGGAAAACCAAAGACCTCCATGAAAGGCAAAAGCCAACCAGCAAAGGCGAGGAAGGGGGTTCTTCAGCCCCAACCCAAAAGGCAGAGATTTCGAGTCTGACTGTATAATGAATCCGACATCCCAATTCTGGGACAGGCCACTAGAGCCGGCCTCCAGCACATGGAACCTCCAGAGGAAGGATTCCAAAGGGCGCCCAACCAGCAACAAAGAGAGGGCTCCAAAGAGCTCCTCTGCAGGCGGGTCAGGATGGAATCCAGGCTGCTGAGGGAGGAAATGGCCTGCGGGCGCTATTCAGTCTCCTGCCAAAGAGAAGCAGGTTTCTTTTTGGAATGGCCAAAAGCCATTCATGAAGTGCTTGAAGTCATTTCATTACATCATCTTCGTCGTTGCTAATGTCAGACCCGAGTCTGACCTAACCGGCGTCCTGGACTCGATGTCCTGGCCCTCGAGGGGCCCTTCAGTCCAATTAGGAGATGAGCCTTTTATCCAGGCTGGATGATTTAACTCCAAATCCCCGAGGAGCCTCCTGGTAAAAGGCTGGAGCAGCACCGAGAAGCCAGTGATACACAGCCCTGCACTTAACATCGTGACCCGCTTCTAAGCAGGGATGGCGATTTGTCACAGCTGGCTGTCAAAGGCAGAGAGGAGAAGCGATCTGCATGGGCCAGGCAGGACCCCAGGGAGCACTCTGTAGGGCCCAGGCCCAAAGGGATCACGTGCTCATTGACTGGGGAATTCGTTGTTCCCTTCCATTACTGAGGTTGAATCCCATCCACGTGGGGCCAACGACAGGATCATAGATCCAGAGGTTTGACTTAGACATCACCGAGTCCAGCCACTTTAAGCTTGCACTAATCGGAGGCCACAAAAACATGAAATAACTCACACACAGATAAAACACAACCGAGGCAGGATTCAAAAATTCCCCCAGATCCGCGTTGGCAAAGACACAGCACATGGTGCAGAGTGGGGGCTCCACAGGCTCTCTGGTCCCTCTTCCCAGCACCCAAGGACGCTTTCTGCATGTTCCGCCCCTCTGGCCAGCCGCCCAAAGCAAACACGTTCCTCCCCAACTCTCGCCAGTAATCCGGGGCTCACAGAAAGCTTCAATTTGCCCTCTGAGCACTCAAACATGGAAAATGTTTGCCAGTGAGGCATGAGGTCCACCCAATACAGGGGAGGCCTTTCTCCTGAGGCCATGATTATACCGCAGACCACCCAGACAGCCCTTAGGTTATCTCTCATTCCTGCCAGGTGATGAAACTCTTTTCTCTTCCTATTCTCTTTCAAATTATTTTCAATTAACAAGTATTTTTTTCTTCCTCCCTGTCCCGTTTTGAAGAAAAAATAGAAAAGAACATTCTTGTAAAAATGCAGAATGAATACAAAAAGTGAATTCTCATATTGGCCATGTCCAATAAGTCTCATTCTGCAGAGTTAGACCATCCCCTCTCTCTCAGGAGGTGGCCAGCAGGCTTCATCATTGGCCCTTTGAATCAGGATTGATCACCTATCCATCCATCTGTCTTTCTGTCTGTCTATCCATCCATCCATCTATACATCTATTTGTCTATTCATCCATCCATCTACCTACCTTTCTCAATATTTATCTCTCTACCTCTATCTATCCATGCATCTATCTTTCTGTCTATCTATCCATCTATCTATCTATCTATCTATCTATCTATCTATCTATCTATCTATCCATCCATCCATCCATCCATCCATCCATCCATCCATCTATCTATCTATCTATCTATCTATCTATCTATCTATCTATCTATCTATCTATCTATCTATCTATCTATCTATCTATCCATCTATCCATCCATCCATCCATCCATCCATCCATCCATCTATCTATCTATCTATCTATCTATCTATCTATCTATCTATCTATCTATCTAAAGAGTTGCTGGGCAGGCATTCATGGAGTCGTGCCCAGCTTACACCCCCCCCTCGAGATGTGGGCAGAGATATGGGCAGAGATGCGGGCAGAGATGCGGGCAGAGATGTGGGCAGATCGGGACACTGATGCGCTGCTGGTAGACTTGGGAGCAGATTCAGCCATGCTGGAGAATCCTGGAATTGGAATGATGCCCTTCAATTAGGCAAGCCCCCTCCTTGGTCTGCACCCCAGAGAAGGCCCCCAAAGGGGATTTTGTGCAGAAGGGTTCATGGCTTCTCTCTGGGGCACAAAGAGCTGGAACTCAAGGGGTGTCCCTCCACTGGGGACTGCCTGAACAAGGGGCGGTACGCGAGGGGGACGGAATCCTCTTGTGCTCCCAGGAGGACAAGCAGGAGGATCTCAGAAAACCCTGCAAAGACTTCCACTAATGGTTCTCTTGGTCATCAGGGTATTCCACTCCGTTCCTGCCTGAGAAAGGGGGTGTCCGGACGGTCTAAAGGGGCCATCCCCTGGTCTAGGCAGGATTTGGGCTCAATCCCTCATCGGGGGGTCACTTTGGCAGTCTCTCACTGTCCCAATGTGCCCTTGCCCCCCTTGGGGAGCTTCCTTCCACCCTATAGACTTCTGGACCAGACAGCCAGCACCTCTTGCCTCTTGCCCTGAGGCCTGGGGGAGCTTGTCCCGCAGCTCTTCTTTCTTAAGCCATTGGCTCTTCCCCACTCCCCCCCACCCTGCTCCGCCATTTTGCTCCAGGACAATCCGATGGCCTGAAGGACACCCGCCCAAACATCCACCTTCTGTCCAGAGCGTGAGACAGGAATCCCACTGCCAGGGCATAAGGGAGGCGACCCTCCGGGAAGGACAAAGCCATCCCATCAAAGTGAGCTCAGCAGCTACAGTAGCTCCTGGGAGATTTCCCAGTCATTGTCACTGGAGGAGCAGGGCAGGCACAAGCTTTGGGAGACCCTGCAGCGGATCCTGGGGCTCTTCCCGGGCCTCTGCCCCTGGAGCTCCACAATAGCCTCCCTCTCCCCAGCCTTGCACATAAAGCAGCCGCCATATTGAAGCCCGATGAGGGCTCCTCCATCGCTGTCCTTTGAGAGGACTTGGAAAAATGACAGCACATCTCCTGAAGGGGCTGCTGGGAGGTGGGACCCGCCAGTCTGCATATCTGGGGCTCCCACCCCCTCCCCCACAGCCAGGGAGAGTGACCGTGACTCGGCTTGGGGGGGGGGGGCCAGAGCAGGCCCAAGTGACGGAAATCGAGCGAGTGAGAAACGATGGGGGAAAATCCTCTGGGCCTGGCCAAGAAATCGCCACGCTCTGAGGGTTAGCGCTTGGGAAAGAGTGTGTTTCGGCGCCTCCTTCCTAGCGCTGGGGCCCGGCACCATCCCTGGCACACAGACCCATTGAGGGCCGCCTGCTACGCACTGACCAACAGGAATCGGAGCAGCGACCTCTCCCCAACAGCTCCGGGCAGAGGGACGACTCCAGGTACGTTTAAAGGCCAAGGAACGCCATCAAAGGGGCAGGGAGGAAGAGGAGACCCCAGGAGGAAGGCCTCTTCCCCAGGGAGCTGAGGAAGCCTCCAGGAGAGAAGCAGCCACATCTGTCCCCGGGTTGTCATGACAACACGACTGGGGAGAGGGGAGAGGGTCTGCTCCACAGTGCTGAAGCTTCGTGATGCCGCATTTCTCCAGCCGTCCCGGGAGACTCAGAGCAAGCTCGAGAGGGAGCCGTCCAGGCAGAAGACGGCCCTATTGCCCTGGAGCAGGCCAGACCACTCTGTGTGGCCTGGGACAGGCCCTGAAAAAGGCATCCGCCCACCCCCGATCCCTGACACCAGGCCCCATGGGCTTAGGACGCAGGAGCCCGCCCAGAGCGCGGCAGCTGGGGACCGGCCTCCTTCATGGTCCTGGGCACGTCTTCTCTCTTTCAGAGCCCTGTTGGGACGCCCCATGGGCTCCCCTGGACCACCGAGGGGCTCCGGGGGGGCTTACCTTTTGTGAAGAGGTCCTCGGAAGCTTGGGTCATAGGTCCGTGGCGCCCCTGCATTTCAAAGAGAAAAGAAGTCTCCATCAGCAGAGGCCAGAGCCATGGCAAACAAGCAAGCAGGGCTACTTAGGGGTGGGATAGGAAGCTCGATGGTCAGTGTGGTGCCGGAGAACCATCCTCTGCAGGGACACATGCATGCACTGATGCCCTCTGCAGCCCTCCATAGACACGTGCGCGTGCAGGGGGATGCTTGGAGGCCGGCCAGCAGCCTCCCTGCCCCCTCCCTCCCCCACTGCAGCAAATGGAAGGAGGAGATGCCAAGCCAAGCCCCCCTCTACCATCCTGATGGTCTGTCCCTGAAGGGAAGGCATTTCCTCTCATTTTGAATACAATGAATTGTGTGGGCACCAAAGCTCGGGTGATGCCCGGGCACCGGGCGGGCATGGCTGCCTCCCACACTTTTCAGAGCCCGGAGGGCTTCTTTCTACCACCCTTCCTCCAGGGCTCTCCTATGGCAGGGAGAGAACTTCACGGCCAAACACCCCAGCAGATGGGCAGCGGCCTCCTGAGCGGGGTCCTCGGCTCTCTCAGGCCAGAGGATGGAGAGCATCCCCGAGCTGGAAGACCCAGAAGGCCACCTTGTGTCCCAGGCACGGTTTGGGCTTCCTCCTCAGCCGCTTGGCCCTCGGCAAAAAGAGCAGGAAGAGGCTTCAGTTGTTTCCCAAGAGGTGGGGGACCGGGAAATACACGGCCTCCTCCGAGCTGGACACGGGTTCAGGGGTCCGGCAGAGGGCCAAGAGCTTTGCTGGGTGGCGGCTCCTCTGAGACGCCTGGGATGGAGGGGCGGGAGAGAGTGGACTCAACGTTACCGGTCCTCATCCTCGGCGTCTCAGCCACATTCTAGTATTCCATCCAACTCAGGAGCGCCATGCGCAGGGAGCTTGTGGGACGGCGATCCTGCCCGCCTCCCCAGCTTTGCTCTCGGCGTATTTGGATAAACATTTGTACAGATTTGTACCGCGTAGAGTTCTCACACCAGATGATGGATGGAAGTGACTGATGGCAGAGAGATGACGGAGAGATGCTGCCTGACGTGATAGAGCACCTGAAGGTCTCTCCAGCTCTTTGTGTTATGACATTTTAGCCTCCCAGCCAGCCCCATGAGGTCAGTGGGGTGCGGAACCAGGCACTTAAGACATGCTTTTTGACTTGGCTCATGTTCATGCCCATTTTACATCTGAGAAAACCGAGGCTCTGAAGAGTTCTATAACTTGCCTATTGGTCATACAGCTCTAGCGATCAGAGAGGTAAGAATTGAACCCAAAGCTTTCCTGAAGGAAAGCACCATCCTCAGTGCTCTCTGTGCTCTTTTGCCATTTGCTTGGGCTTTAAACATCATTAGGGAGAGCAGGCAGGAGAATCTACGTTTGACAGATCAGGAAACTGAGGGGGAGAGAGATGTTTTGTATCCTCACAGCCCAGCACATACCTCTGCACCCAAGTGCTTTTTTTTAAGTTGATGACTTGCTCCAGGTTACAAAGCCAGTAAGGAACCCGGGTCTTGTGATTTAGCCATGCTGATTCTGCTGAGCCACCTTCCTACCCCTCAAAGATGAGAAAGAAGCTTTGGCTCCCGGCTCCCCTCTTTGCTGTTCTTGCAGGATTTTACCCCAGTGGCTAACTAGCCTAGCCCTGGAGAGGTCAAGAAGAGGGAGACAGCTTTGGACCAAGCCATAAGGAGTCAATGGGTGAGCTCGAATTGAAGAAGGTCGTTGCAGAAGAGACGGGGAGTTGGTAGGAAGGAGGAGGATTCCAGGAGACCAAGGACTTCTTTCTAAAATTGTTTTTTTCATTCCTGAATAGAACTGATTTATTTTTTTCTCCCACTAAATTCACAGGAACAAAACAAGCCAAAGACTTTTGAAGGTTAGGAAGAAAGCCCTCTGGTCCAGTGTCTGCTCTCACCTGGCAACAAGCCAATTGGATGGGGGCCTCCTTCAAAAGCAGGGCTTTATGTCTTTGTGCCCCTAGTGGCTGGCACTGTCCTTGGTACCTAAAAGGTGCTGGATCAGTGCTTAGGGCCTGATGGATTTACCCAGGGAGGGAGATTCCCAGCCCATTTGACTTTGGGTCACCTCCAAGTGATCCCTGAATCACATGCCTCCGAGTTTTAGTGGGGAGAGTTTTGTAGACTTCGACTCCCAAGTTGAAGAAACGTGTCTCGTCCTGGGCTCCTGGCTTCATGCTGAAAGGAGCCCGGAGATCATCTCGTTCAACCTCCTAATTTTACAGAGGGGGAAACAGAGGTCTGAGGAATTGGAAGCGATTCACCGAAGGTTACCGCCAAGCTGGCAGCTCTCCCTCCACAACTGACCCACCATGACATCGTCATTAACTTCCTAAGGAGCCAAAGGAAGCCATGGGGAAGACGAGCTTCCTACTTCCTTAGCAAAGTGGAAGGACCCTGAGAGATTCTCCCCGTCCAAATGGGAGACTTGTCCTCCTTTCACAGAAGAGGAAGCTGAAATCCAGGGAGGCCAACTTCCCCAGGGGTCACCCCGGCAACGAATGGCAGGGCTGGGATTTGACCGAGGACCACCCGACCCAAAGCCCCTTTTGAGCGAGAGCTTTCAATGACTTTCATGCCGAAGGAGTGAATCTGTGCAGGAGGGCAGTCATGAATCATGGGTTCCTTCTGCACCTTCTCCGGATAAATAAAAGCCTGGCCACATATTGATTTAGGAGGGAAGAAAGCCCAGGGCCAAACAGTTCACGCATCCATCGGGATTGGAGGTCACCATCACTGCCTTCTCATATTTCGCTCCAGCCCTGCTCTCATTTTATTGCTCTGCATAAAGGGGCTTCTGACGCCTTTTAATTTGTCGGGAGGGAGCCCACAAAGAGGTCCCCCCCTTGTCCATTTTGACACCAGGACAGGGCTGACCCTCCCCAAAGGAAAGTAAGGGAAGGACAGTGCATTGACTCAGCCGAGCCCTAACAAGCAGGTGGCATCTCCCCTGCTCCTCCCTCCATGATGGGCTGCCAGGAGCTCAGGGGCTGGGCTAGGAGTGGCTTACTGGGGAGCTGGACAAGCTGCCGCCCTTTTAAGGCAATGAGCTGTCCCTAAAGTGTCAGGGCAAAGCTTCTGCCCCAGGACACCAGGAGCCAGAGAAGGGGATGTCCCCAATGCAGGCATTCCTCTCCCCATTTTTACAGAAGAGTAGATGGAGTCTCAAAGGTCTCAAAGCATCTGAGAGCATCGATTTGGACTGTCAGCCCATGAGAGGTGGAGTCCAACCCTCTGGAAGAAGAGAAATGACTTACTCAAGGACACACAGGCAACACGAAGATTCCCTTCAGTCTGCAATGGAACGTGATCTCTCCTGTACTCTGACGCCTCCCTAACTGGATTTTGTTTTCTGAAAAGAAGATCGGAGATCTTCCCACGCCATCTTCCCATCACATAGATGAGGAACTTGAAACACCGCGAGCTTAAACTCCTGAGCCATCCTCCTACTCCCCGGGAGTCAGGGCCAGTCAGAGCGGGAACCCCGAGGGCACCCACCGAGCCAGGCAGCAGTAGAAACCAGGACTTGAATCTAGGCGTCAGGCTCCAAAGCAAGGGCTCTTGTGCCCTGGTCAGCCGAGCGGGACACCGAAAACTCAGAAGCGATCCTGGTGCCGAGCCCGAGGAGCAGTTCTCTTTGGCTAAGATTCTGGGAATGTTTATTCGTCATCACATGACCGCAATCAGCGACTGTTTCCTCTCTTTACAGGCATGAAGTGACAAGGTGGACAGAGATGCCTTTGGCTGTGCATTTGTACGTGTGTGTGCACGGATATGTCTAGTGCAGATGGGTACCAATGGACAGGCGTGCACGTACCTTAACAGTTTCTTCTCAAGCAGGATCATGCCGTATGAAGATCTGCTCAGTGTGCTTGGCCCGAGGAAAGAAGGGGAGACTGCAGGGGACATACATGTTCGCTGTCTTCATGTACTTAAGAGTTTTCATGATGCGAATGGCTTTGTCGGCCCTTCTTGGCCAATGGGGACAGTCAGGAGAAATGGATGGAGGTTCCAACAGAGGCAAACGGCGGCTCGATGCCCAGGCACACGTCCGACCCGCTGCGGCTGCCCACAACTTGGAAGCGGAAGGACTTCGGATTTAGAGTCGGGGTCTTCTCTATCCCTCTCCCTTCCCCCCCCCACAGGGCCCTTCAGGCAAAGGCTCAAGGTCCACGTTTCAGGGGTCCATCAGCCGGTGGGTGTCTCCGAAAGCCTCTGCCATGCGCCGGGCGCTGAGCTGAGCTCGATCTTGGTGAGGATTTGGCCCACGCGGCCACGGAGAGCCCTCCCTGCTCCGAGAGACACAGCGAGCTGCCCTGGCTCATGTCGCCCTCTCCAATGGCGCCCGGCGTTACTCAGACCAGTGCTCGTGCGAGCTTGTCAGACGTGCACCAAGAGAAGCGGGTGCTCGCCGGCCTGCAGAGGGACGTTACTGGCTTCCAGCCGAGCAGGGATGAAGACGAAGCCAAAACGCCCTCCAAACGGCGGCCTCGGAACGTCTCGTCAGCATCCCCTCCACTAACGGCGTCAGGAGAGGGTCGGGCCCCTCCCTTCGTGCTCCAGCATGTACAGCTCTGTGTGGCGCTGAGAAAACGAGGATGAGCCTCAGTCTGGGCAGCCGCGTTGTGGTTCAGGCTGTCTGGCACAGAGAAAACGGACCAGGGGAGGCTGGAGCCCGGAGGTGGCAAGCCTTCCGCACCAGACACTGGAGTCGGTACTTTGCACGTTGGATAATAGGGAGCTGCTGCACGTCTCGGAGGGAGGGGAGCGATCTTGGCCATCCTCGTGCTTGAACAGGATGTGTGGAGGGGGAAGGATGTGGGGTAGGCGTGTGTGCCATAAAAGGTCAGGCAGAATTGCAGAGGGAATCCTCGTTCGGGTCCTGGCTAGACTTCATGGCCTCTTAGGCTCGCTCATTCTACCTCCAGATTTGGGTTATTCTTTTTTCTCCTGTTTCTACAGCCACAAAATCGCCCCCAAATTCAGCAGCCACAAACCAACCTCCCCCCAAAAGCGGGGGCTGAGGAGCCCATTTTCTGTCCTAAGACACAAGGGACAGACAGGACTGAGAACAAGGTGCCCAAATGCTGACTTCATGAGTGATGGCATTGGCAGAAACAGCTTGACAGCCCCCGAGAGCTGGCCCCAAGCATCTGATTGGGCACAAATATCAGCCTGCCGGGGAGATGGCAGGTCTGCAGGAAGAGCCCAGGCCCGGAGGCTGGATCAGTGGCGTGACTCCATGCTGGTGGGCATCTCAGAAGGCTCCAATGAAGAGTCGGTCCCTTCCAATTCAGAAAAGGCAGCAAATACGCTGAATAGTGCTGAACTGGGAATTGGCGGTCCTAGGCTCGAACTCGAGGCTTCATTTCTCCATCTATAAAATGGGGGGGGAGGAGGGTTGGACTAGATGCTCTCAACCAGTTCTAAAGGGATGACTCTGGATTCTCAACCCTGTGGATTAAGCCATGACTTTTGCTGATTGCTGAGCCAAGTCCTCTGCGCACAGACCTCAGGCCTGCCTACGTCCCTGGGGCTCTGGTGTCTCACTGACCAGGACGCGACGTCTTCCCGTTTTATTTCTTCCTCCACTTCCCCTCTTGTAACTAAAGGGAGACTTGGTTTGGGAAGGCTCCAAGAGACCGGAACTCGGGGCACGTTTCCACAGGCTTGACGCATAAAGGGCGAACAGAGAATCCTTTTGCCAAGGGAAGCCGACGTGCCATTGCGGAACCAGGTTCGAGGAGGAACATGGGAAATGTCAGGAAGTTTGCACTAGCCAGAGCGACTTCACAGGGTAGCCGGCAGGACAAGCTCAATTCCGGAGCTTTCAGTGGCCAACTGGCAGGGAGAGCGGCATCGCCACGCTCTCTCCTTCCGGCGGTGACGGCACCCTCAGCCTCCCTGGGTGTGAGTTCTGGGCTGTCCGCGGTCTTTTCCTCCTCACTATTTCCGCGACACTCATGGACATGTGCACAGGATGTCCAGTTCCAGGTTCTGTGTTCATGTACACATTTTACACATGTTACACGTCATCTGCACGTTACACACAGGAGGGACGATCAGCTCCCGTGGGTGAGTCCAGAAGGTGGTGGGGCTCTAGTTGGACATCGACCTCCCAAGAAAGAGTGTGGTGGTGCCAAAGGGAGCAGTGGGGAAAGGCCATGCTTCGCCAGCTGCTCCAGGGCACACGGCCCCACCACGATCTCGCCCAAGAGCCCGCCTGAGCTGCGCCACCTCCAAGAAACGAGTGCCCGGTGAAGGTCTGACCGGATGACAGCAGAATTTCCAGGAGAATGCCCTCTAGAGAAGCCACGCCAAGCCCTGCAGAGCAGAAGGTCTCCCCCTTGCCCCCGGGCAGATGGAGGTTGGCCAGGGTGCCCCTCTTTCAGCCATGATGCCAGGGGCTCTCAGGAGGAAGGAGCGGGTGCCAAGGGAGGCAAACAGGCAACCTTTTCTCTATTCATCCTGTTGGCTAAGAATAATAAGGAGCCCTTTAGAGCGCCTCTCATGAGTTACCTCCCTGGACCCTCACAACAACCATTCCCATTTTACAAATAAGGAAACTGAGGCAGAGATTAACTGGCTTGCCCAGGACCACAGTTCATGTCTGAGGAAGGATTCAAACTCAGGTCTTCCTGCCTCTGAGGCCAGCACTCTAGCTATGCCCTGTGCCACCAGCTTGCTCTTCCTTAGCCCCCAGATGATTGCTCAGCATGGAAGGAGGCACTTCCTGAAGAAGGGCAGACTGAGCCACCCTGCCTTCTGCCAGCCTCTTTTGCTCCTGCTTCCCTGGCACGAACTGTGACCCTCAGAAACACGCACAAGGCGCAATCTCCAGCAGCTTGTCTAGTGCCTCGGGGAGGGGGAGCAGAGGACTCAACACCCCCATTTAAATAAAAGCTAAGCATTAATTTCAGGTTGCAGGTCCTGGTGAGGACGTCGTTGGGTGGTCGGGGCAGCCAGATCCTGGAGGGGCCTTCGATGCCAAGGAAGGGAGCTCGAGACGGCCCCCAAAGAAACAGGGGCTTCAAGATTTGGGGCAGAGCAAGGGCATGGCCAGGTGTGCCAACAAAGAAGGCGCCGCTGGCAGCAGCCTGGAGGATGGCTTAGCCCAGAGCAAGAAGGGCAGCAGGAAGAGCTGGTGGCAGACGGGTTCCCACCATCGCCCAAGCAGCGATGGCTAGAGGCAGTGGGACTGGGCACGGCACCCCGGAGCTGGGAAGGGTGCGAGGGACGCTCCCAGGACAGAAGGGCCAAAGGCAATGCCACCTCATTGGGCCCTCACGGCAACCCTTGGAGGCAGGCGCCATTGCCATGCCCATTCTACAGAGGGAGAAGCTGAGGTTTAGAATGATTCGATGATTCACACAGCAGCATCCGCCACGAGGTCTTCCGGCCTCTCCAGCCTCCCAGGAGAAGCAGGGGATGAAGGAGATGACCAGAAGGCAGGCAGAGGGGAGAGAAGGCCCAGGGCGGAACCTTGGGGACCAGGAATGGGGCGGGGTAGGGGAAGGAACAGGGCAAGCCAAGGCAGGGAGGTGGAGTCATGGATAGAGCATCAGCCCAGGCAGAAGATCTGAGTTCAAGTCTTGCTTCAGGCATGTCCTGGCTTCATGAGCCTGGGCATGCGGTCTAACCTATCTTCCTCAGTTTCCTCACCTGTAAAAGGAGAAGAAGAGCATTTTCCTCCCAGGCTCGTGATGAGGCTGGCAGGAGGGCCGTCTGCTCGGCACCATGCCTGGCCCGTGTTTAATGGCAGCAGGCCAAGAGTAGGAAATGCTTCTTTCTCTCCTTCCCAGGAACTGACTGGTCAGCTGGACTGAACGGGGGAAAGAAGTCCTGCCTGTGGCCACCCGGCAGAGCAATGGAGGCCAAAGCCAGAGGGTGACGGGGAGAGGCGGGGGCCGGGGCTGTGAAGACAAGGGGGGCCCCGAGGCCAAGGGTCCCTGCTGGGGTGCAGGGCTGGCACGGAGGGAGCTTGAGGGCCCGCAGGAGAGCCTGGCATCCGGGGCTCCGAGGAGAGGAGGAGGAGGAGGAGGAGGAGGAGGAGGAGGAGGAGGAGGAGGAGGAGGAGGAGGAGGAGGAGGAGGAGGACGCCTCCTCTTCAGTGGCCCCCGACTGTCCAGAGCGGCTCCCTCAGAGGCCTCCAGAGTCTCCCTGGAGCCAGGGGCCACGACGACACAGTTCTGGCCCAGAGAAAAGAGGAGATGACTCGGACCCGTGGCAGTGAGGGACGAGCTCGGGAGGACACGGAGCAGCAGGGAGTGCCCTGGCGGCGTCACGCACCCTCGTCTGGGTGGCACCCACGAGCCTCCGGGGCGACGGATGGCTGAGGCGGGCTGGCCAGGGCTGCTGGAGGCCATTGGGCCAGACGGGTGGCTGTGCGCGGCCGCAGAAGCTCCCCGGGACATGGAGGGAGCCTCTTCAATGGAGACGCTCCGAAGCCTGGGCAAGTGGGTCCATGGGTGGGAGCCAGCCGCCGGCGCACACAGGAGCCTTCTCTGACGGCCGGCGCTAAGCCCTGAGCGTCTGCTGAGGCACAGCCGAGGGGCTGCGTGGAATCTCCTCTTCTGGCCCTTGGCCATCGTGGCTCCCAGAAGCCCCCTCTCTCTCCCTGCGCACTGCCATGGCCATCTTCCATTGTGGCTAGTAGTAACAATGAGGAGAGCTTGTTAAGTTTGGCGTCTTGGATCCGAGGCTGTGCCAGATGTACCAGGGCTGAGCATTGGGCCTGGCGTCCAGAAGCCCAGAATTCAAATCCTGCCTCAGATATCTACTAGCTGTGGAGCCTTGGAAAGTCGCTTCGAGTCACTCGGCCTCAGTTTCCTCATCTGTATAATGGGGATTCTTAAAGTCATCTGTAAATGCAAGTGATGCTGATGCTGATTTACCCCATTTACCCACGAGGAAACGGAGCCTGGAACCGACGGTCAGAGCCAGGGTCACCTCTCCGGCCCACTGACCCAGCCTGAGGAAAGGCAGCCTTTGGGAAGGGAGCCCACGGTGCCGGGGGGGGGGGGGGGGGGGGGGGGGCTTGGACTTACGCCTCATAAGCAGTAACGAGTTTTTAATTGCATTGAATTTACCCACCGATAAACACCACAAATTTTATCGGTTTCTGCTCTCTCCAAGCGCCGATCCAGAATCATTCAAATGGAAAAATGGCTCTTGGCTTTCCTCTTCTCTTGTTGGATAGCTAAAAGGGCATCCGGTTTTCCAGGGAGCCAAATGGGGCAGGGGGAAAAGCAAGGCATTTGGAGTGGGGGGAGCCGAGTTCAAATTCCACCTGTGCCCTCTCCTGTAAGTGTGATCTGGGTCCCATCACCAGACCTTTGGCCTCAGTCTCTCCATCTGTCACGGAGGAGAGGGGGTCAGCAAGCCTGTTCTGGCCCTCCCTGAGCCTCCCACACCCCATGAATGGCTGAGTCAGCCAGGGGCCATGCCTGCCATCAGGAAGTGTGTTGGAGCGGGAGATATGAGTTCAAATCTGACCTCAGACATTTGCTGACTAGGTGGCCCCAAACAAGTCACTGAATCTTGGTTGCCTCGGTTTCCTCATCTGCAAAATGAACTAGAGGAGCAAACTGAAAATCCTTCACTGTCTTCCCAGAAAACCCCAATGGGTGACTAGCCAGGCATGACTAAGAAACAACAAACAAGCCTGAGCCCAGAGGGCCCCCAGAAGGACTAGGGGAAGTCTTGGTGGGAGGCATTCCCCGAGGCTTCTTGGAGGAGGGGGGGGGCGTGAGGAACTCGAAGGCAGTCAAAGTATGGGGGTGGGGTGAGGAGGGAGAGGGCGACGGCCAAGCGGAGAAAATGCCCAGAGATGGGCGAGGGAGCGATGGAAGGGCGGTGGCAGCGATGGCTTGTAGAGGAGCCGGGATGACTGAAAAGGAAAGGCAGGCGGGAGCCGGCGAGGAAGGGCTTGGAACGCCCAGCTCGCCCAGGAAGCCCCTTTGGGGTGCTTCTCCTCATCCTTTTAAGCCGCCCTTCCAACCTGGAATCAATAAGAGCAGAGCGCTGGGGGGGGGGGGTGGTCTGAGAGCACCCTGGAACCCAGGACCTCCCACTTCTTGTCACCTTAAATGAGCCAGAGCTCTTGGCCAGGGCTCTGAGGACCTCGTAGGTTCTGCCACACAAGAGATTGAGAATGATTCAGGCAAACGCTCTGGTCTGCCCTACGCTGAGGAAGGAAGGACCCCAACAGGAGCCTGACGCTTCGGGCTGAACCGGCGCCCAAGCTCAGAGGAGTCCAATATGGCGCCTTCCGAGGCTTGAAGCAGAATGTGAAGAAGTCTGGGGGAGGCTCACCCCAGCCTCTGGCCCCGTCACGTCACGTGGTGAGTTTGGAAACCAATGACAAATGGGAGGCGTGGGCGGGAGGGCGGGAAGCAGCGCTTCCTGACTTCCTGTGGCCTTCGGCAGTGCACAGAGGATCCTGGGAAGGAACATTCTGAGTCCCGAAGACTTCCCGGAGAGGCGAGAAGGAAAGGCCACTCTTCAGGCTGAAAACAGCCAACTGAAATCATCCCTGGAGAGCCTCTGAGCTCCTCGTCTTCGGAGGTGGTCCCTGCCGTGGCCTCTCTGTCTTGTTGGGACGCGGCTATGCCCTCCCCCAGTCGATCGGGGCTCCCTGTGGGCAGCTCCGTGTCTGGCACCCACGAATCCCTTCCTCATACTTGTAGGTGGACTGCCCAAAGCCTTCCCCTTGGAGCAACCCTGCAAAAAGAGCGGCATAAACGCCATTGGATAGATGAAAACCCTGAGGCTCCCAGCGGGGTGACGCCCAAACTGGGGTCCAGGCTTGGCCCGTTTGAACTCAACCTAAGGCCAAATTCCCTGGAATGTCAGCTTTGGGGGCTGGGAGTTCTTGAGACTCCTCCAGGGCTGGAGGGCCGCCTTCCTAAAGCATCCACGGCTGGCCCAGCAACACCGCGCAGCTTGGGGATCTTTGGGCACCGCCAAGTTGGAGGAGGCTGGGCAAGAGGCAAGGGAAGGTGTGCTTTGTGCTTTGGAGAGGGGGGCTGGCGCAGCAGGGGGCTTCCCTCAGTGAGTAGAGCCCCACATACCCCCAGGAGAATGGGCTCGGGCGCCATCTTCCCCAAAGAACCAGGAGCCGGAGGGAAGCGTTCCCCTTTCCTCCTCCCTGGTCACCAGCCGCTTTGGCATCTCTGTTCCAAATCTCAGGGGGTGGCCTTGGGGCCCCTCTGATGTCGACAGACAGATGGACAGTCAGCAGGGAGATGTTAGAGCCACTGCTGGATGCTTTCTCAGTGCTGCACGGCTCGCTGGCTCGGCACTGGCCACACAGATAGGAGGTTCATGAAGTGCGTCGGGCACACTGGCTCCAGGGATGCAACTTGCCCAGCTGGGACAGAAGGGAGCAAAGAGAGCCTCTGCATGCCCTGACATTGGGCTCTGCTCCCCACGTGACTCCATGGCCAGAGCCCCGGGGGGCGGTGCCTCAGAGCTGGGGAGCCGGCTTCAGCCTCGCTCCCTCGGGGATGGCCTGGACACCTTCTTCACTTGTGGCCTGAAGCGTGGGCCAGTCTTCCCCACAAAGCCATGGGCCCCGGGGACAGCCTGGGCCCCAGGCCTCCGCGCTGGCTCTCTTCTGCTGTCGGTGAGGGGACGGGAGCCCCCCAAATGGGATGCTGCCCAGGGGAGCCAGGAGGGCCTTGGGGAAGAGGCCTTGGGCCATCAGATTTGGCCAGAGACTCATCAGCAACTGGATCGAACTGAGCCAAGGGTTTGTCCCTGGGGCCAAGGAGGGGAGATGTCTGCTTGTTCTTCCTTTTGCTCCCAAATAAAGCTCCTCGACAAAGCTGCCTGATGTCGAGTGCTCTTGTGGGACGGGGGCTCCCGCCAGTGGGGAGCACCAGTAGGGGAAAGAGCTTGAGCCCATGGCTGCCGAGAAGTCACCCACGACCTCCTCCGGAACCGCAGAACCCAGAAGGCCTCTTGCCAGAGGGCGCTCGTGACACAAGAAGGTGAGACTCTAGTGGCACATCTGGTCAAGGGGGGAGACATTAAGTAAAAGCACCTGGAAAGTGGCTGCAGGCAGGACGTAGAGAAGCCTGGAGGGTGAGGAGCAGCACCCAGAGGTCCAACCCTCCAAATCCCGACATGGCACTAAAAGACGAACAGTCTGCATCGGCACGGCGTCTTCCATCAAGTTAACAGCACGCCTTCCTCCCCCGCTGCAGAAGTTGGGGCGGGCCAACGTCCCTCTTTGGGGGACGAAGACAGCGACGCTGGGGGAGGTGAGGGCATTCGCCCAAGGTCCCCATCTGTCAGAGCTGGGCCTCTCGAGGCATTGCTAATGTCGATGAGCGCCTCTTTCCTACCAGAGGAGCGGCCGTGACCATGCTTCCCATCCTATGCGGCGTGTCACCACCCCCTCTCTCCTGACAAGAGCTCTCCTTTAGAAAAGCTCTCCAGGGCTTGCAGTAGGAACACTCTCAAAGGCTTTACAGAGCCAGCAGAGACATCCGATGGTAAGGAACAAGGCGCTGCTCTTGGAATCCACCTGTCCTGGGTTCAAATCCCAGTTCTGGCGCAGAAACCTCCTGGGATTCATCTGCTAAGTCATAGTGTGGCTGGGATCCCTGTGGCTGCGAGACTTTCCACAATGCACAGGAGGTGGACCGAAGAATAGACAGTGAGGCAGGCGATCGCCCAATTCTAGAGCAGTTCAGCCGAAAATTCAGCGTCTCCACTGAGAGCGAGATTCGGCAAAGAGCATTAGTTGCAAACGCTGCATCTCATGGCAGTCAGAGCAAAAGCAACTGGCGATGGGAATTCATTGGGCAAGTCTGAGCAAGGAGGGTGACCCGGGATGAGGAGGAGGGAAGAGTACCTGCCTGCCTGCCTCACCTGCCTCCCAGGGCCCTGGTAAGGCAATAATGCATGTAAAGCATTTTGTGAACTGTCAAGTGCTGTCACTGTCCTTGTGAATGGCGTCACATAGCATAAAAGAACTGGAGGGAAACACTAGATTCCAGACAGCCAAGTGAGAGAGCCAGCGAGGCAGGTGATTCCAAGAGAATGAAGGCTGAAACTAGAAGAGAAAACACCGTCAGCTGGAGACTGGCAAAGATCTGAGTGGTTCTTTGAACAAACTCTTTTCTCCATCATGGATGGTGAAGCCACCGTACCAGGACTTGTCACCTCCCAGGAGCCAGTGGGCTGCATGAGGAATAGAAAAGAAATTTGGGGAGGAGACTAGATGGGGTCTCCGAAGCAATTGGATAAAAAAGAATTCCTCTCGGGCAGATCATGGCCCTGCAGGCGGTGAGATTTCGGAGGACCCCTCTGTGTGCCAGGAAGACCATCTCATCTTGTTCCCTGCCCCGCCTTACGAGTCCTTAAGGCTCCAGGCCCCTCCGAACACTAATCCTTGCAGCTCTGCATCCATGAGCCTGTGAAGAGCCTCTACATGCACCTCCTCTCTGCCCAGAAGCAGAAAAACTCTCTGAAGCTGGGCACGGGGGGCTTCCTGGGGAGGAGTTTCCTGTAGGAATCTGGAGGGAGAGGGCAGGCCCAACGGCTGCCTAGGAAGAGCCCCTCCGGAACAATTCCGAGCCTTTCTGAAGCTGCCACTGTTCTGATTGGGCAATTGATGCCGCAGCCGGCTTCCATCTGGCCAGGAGAGGCTGCACTGTGTGAACCTTAAAAATTCCCAGACCCGACTTCATAAGATTGGATTAAGACCATTCCCCATTTGGGCAGTGAACTCTACTTAGATCAGGAATGGGAGGACCTCTACTCCACCCTACTTAAGACTGCTTTAGGGGAGAAAACTCCTTGCTGAACAATGAAAAGTACTTAAACCCATACTTAAGCCATGCCTATTTTTAGAACTAATACAAAAGGGTGCTAAGTACCTATAAAGGTCAGGCAAACTTCCATGGGACAAAGAGGTGAGAAACTTACTCAGAGATTCTAGCCTACTCAGGTGTGGATTACTCAAAAGTTCACACCTTCTTGGGTGTGAACTAAGAATGGTCCATCCTTTGAAAAATGTCTACTGTGATTGGTAGATGTAAGAATTTAGGGGAGGTGACAAAGGAGAAAATGCCCTTTAAAAGGAGAGCTTTAAAAGCTCTCTCTAAAAAGAATCAGCTGGGAAAGGCTGCCTTGAAGGGTCTCTCTCGAGACTCTCTGGGGGACATTTCAGATTGAAGATTGAGCTGGTGAAGTCAGCTGAGATGGAACTGGCCTGGTGTCACTAGAATCCTTGCTTGGACAGAGCTTGTGGTGAGTGATTAAGGACTGACTGATCTTTTCTCTTAGGGCTTAGGCCTGGGTTGGCCAGGACTGGCCAGGGCCGGCTTATCCCTTTCTTATTATTTCCCTTTTTCTCTCTTTTTCTTTCTTTAATTCCTCATTGTATTATTAATTAAAGTCTCTATAAAACCCAGCTGACTTGGGTATATTCATAATTGGGAATATTTCCCTGGCGACCACCTTATATTTGATTTTAAACAAGACACTGTAGTGAAAACATATTTTCTGCGGTCACAATTTACTCACCCACTCTTATATCTATCACAATTTAAGTCTTCCACTATTTTAATCATTACAGTTTAAGACCTCAACCATTTTTTACTCTTACAGTTTATGGCATCCACTCTTTTAAATGCCACAACTGTATCCACACACTTCTGGAATGCAATTAAAATTGTAAATTTGTTTCATTTTGAGAACTCTGGTTCTTCCCTAATGACAGACTCCACAAGCTTTCTGGCCTGGACAGGAAAGCAGGGCCCTCCCAAGATGTCTAAGCTGGGGAGCTGAAAGGGGACCCAGGAGTCCTGATCCAGGCAGGCAGTCTTTGGGTAATGGGGGCCAAGGAGGTTTCTGAGGAGAGCACATCGAGGTCCAGCAAGCTCCACCAAGAAAGCCTGCTCAGCTCCCACAGTGCCAGGCCCCGAGAGCCATTTCTGCTCTCTCCACACACACAGAAGGTCTGGCAGTTGCCAGGGGAGTTCTCTTCCTGGCCAATGGAAAGAGCATTGGATTAGAAGGCAATTTGCACTGGAACCACCTCTGCCGTTCATGCCCCAGTGACCTGGGCAATGACTTCATCTCTCTAGAGCGCAGTTTCCTCCTCCATAAAAAAGCAGCCGGCGTCCAAGGGACCTTCCTGTTCTCCATCGGCCATCCTTTTCCAAGAACTCTAGAGACCAAGACGATAAGTCGCTAGTGATGCGATCACAAGGCCAGAGTCTTGGCCTTCCTTGTTACTTGACAGCTAGTCAAGATTTCTGTAGAACGTACAGTCTCTAGACACTGTGTGTCTCACCAGGGCCTCACCATGGCCCCAGGCAGGAGGGGCCCCCCAGGACAGATGGGGCCAGACATGGCCACTAACTGGCCAGTGGTCAGTTACTGTCTGACTCCACTCTTCTCAATTCCAAATCCAATGGAAACCAGGCTCTGCTGCTTTGATGGCAACATCGCTGAGCCACCACCATTCCCCTCCTGACGGGCCAATCACCACCTGATAAAACGACCCAACAGCTTTCAGAGGGTGGCTAAAAACATGGAGTTCACTATGAAGCCAGAGACAGGAAAGCATCTTAGGCGCGTACAAAGAAGGCAAGTGGTGAGGCCCCTCCCTACCGGTGAACCAGGACCGGTTAAGGAGGACCTCAGGAGAAGCATCAGAGACCTCAACAGCTACCTGATGGATGCAAGAAGGAACGTTTTCTCTTCCCTATCACTGATCTCCAGGTCAGAGGATCTCCCGTGTGCAAAGTCCTTCCACGGATGTCTATTGAGAACTCTTCTTTGACTTACCCTTTTCGGGGGGCCTGAGAAGCAGGAGTGCTAAATAATGCACATAACAGTGAGCACTGACCTAGCCCCTTGATGCTTCCAAGGTACTCCATGGATCTCATCTCATTTGATGTCATGATCCTGACTTAAGAGAGCAGGAAATGAAGGCTGAGAAAGTTCAAGCAATCCAGTGCTTAGCACAGTGCCTGGCACACAGTAGGCACTTAATAAATGTTTTACTGATTGGTTGACTTATCCAGGTCAACATCTAATGTGGGATTTGAACTCATCTTCCTTGACTCCACTCCAAGTCCATCACTCTCTAGTGGCCACCTGGATGCCTTAAAGGCTCTTGGTGACCTGATTTGTTCATAGTGATACAGCCAGTGTGGGTCACAGGCTGGATACAGCCCCAGGGGGGCACAGCTCCCAGGGCTAACCCTTCATGCATGGGGCCTTTCATCCATTTACCTGCCTTTGGATCTCTCCAGCATTCAGCCGAATATCTGACACACTTAGGGCTCTTTCAGTGATCAGTGCTGTTGTTATCTACATTTTATAGAAGAGGAAACCATGGATGAAAGAGGTTAAGAGACTTGTCCTGGCTCCCACAGATAATAAGTGCACCAGGCAGAATTTGAACTCAGACCTTCCCAATACCAATTCCAGTGCTAGGGCTATGCACAAGGAGTGAGTATTAGGTGGCGTCACCCCCAAAGAGGCTTCCATGAATCAGCCTGCAGATCAGAATTGGCCTCCATAATTTTCTCCATTGCCACCCAAGTCACATAAGCAAATCTCCAGATAATTAGTCTATTCACGAGGGTTGAATTAGGCTCACACGTGCACTAGCTTTCCTATTCTCTCTGCAAAAATGGCTTGCCAAATTGGCTTGGATGCCATTTTATCCCGAAGGGAGTTGCCGTTTCCTTTAAGGGATGATCTCCCGCCTTCCCCCTCCTTTCCCTCCTGCACATGCTGCTGCTACAGAGCTTGGACCCAGCTTGGACCCTTCCTGGCAGCAAAGGTCTTCTTTTCTGTGACTCAGTCTGTGCCAACTCACTTTGGGTAGGATGGCATTAATCGCTGCATATTAATCCTAACTGCCATCTGTGTGGAGACCTCGTGACCCACTTTTCACGGACTGACTCTCAGAGCAGCTCCCCCGGCGATGGCCAGTGTCCTCGGGGCTCTTTTGCCAGCCTTGTCGGTGCCCACTTGCCATCCCTGTGGGAGAGAGGCAGGGCGCGTTAGGTCGATGGGTGGACAGTCGTCAAAGCCAGAATTGAAAAGCCCTTCGAAGGGCAGCAGAGACGCTGAGCCCACTTGGAGCAGTTTCCTTCTCCTCTGTCCTTCCCTGCCTTCACTCCCCTCTCCCGTCCTCTGCGTCCCAGGTTCTTCCTTCTGGGTCTGTGAATGTGTCTTCTTGGCTACTCTCAGGCTCGGGACACTCCAATGCTAATGATTTCAAACCGAGCTGCCTCTCCTTCAAACCATCTCCGCTGAATGTCCTCCAATCGAGGCAGAACAAGTCACACGCCTTCAAGACAAAGCAAAAACACTAATGTCCATGGGAGGGTGCCAGGTGTCATACCCAGCAGCCACCATGCTGCCCCCAGCTCCCCAGGGTGGCCACACGCCCCAAAGGCCAGTGGATCACCGAGCGCTGCTCCAGGGAGTCCCTCTGATCATCTCCTGTGGCCCCAATACCAGAAGAGAAGAAAGGCAGAGCGAGGCACTCGTGGTGGGGTGGCGCATGTTCCCAGGGCACCTGGGCACACTGGCTGCTCAAAGGGCCACCAGGGTAAGAGTGGGGAAGCTGGGGAGCATCCCAGACAGGACTGTTGTTTCCCGGCACAGCAATGGGGCAGCAGGAGATGGGCTGCCACTTTGGCCCAATGCCTCACAGCCAGTGACTGCCCAAGCTCTAGTCTTCTTCTCACCCACTGGAAGGCTCCCTGTCCTCAAACGGGGAGTCTCAAAAGCTCTGGACCTGGCAAGTCTCGGTCCTTCCAAGGGGAAGTGAGAGAAGCACCCACGCTCCCAGACCTCCACCCTCCTGGGCTTCTTCTCATCCCCTTCTGCCTCCTCTGACCATAGTTTTCAGTGCTGATGCCCGGAATCACCGAGCCTCCTGGCAACGGCCCCTCCATCCGGCCCTTAGCCTGGGACAGCTTCTGTGCTCAGAACTGCTCTGTCTGGGGGTTAACTGAAATTCTTCAAAAGGGTTTTCCCGGTCTTCGGTCTCAGCCTGGCGAGCACTTATCAAACCTTGTCCAGGAAAGCGGTTCCGAGGGACCCCGAGGTCTCAGAGCTCACGTTCTCCCCCTCTGTTTGGGCCAGTTACGGCTGGGCTTCCAGGTGTACGTGACAGTTCCCGGGCCCATCTCCGCCATGCTCACCAGGCCTCCCTTGACCCTGGGGCTTTTCCTAAAGCACAGACCTGCCTGGCCCTCCCTGCGCACTTCCCCAGCTGCCTCTCGTCTGCCTCTCCTCATCCATCGCCCCTTCTTCCACTCCACGGCTCGGCCCCACTGCCCATCTCCATGCGGAAATCTCTCTGCCTTGACTCTGGGCATCCAGAAGGTCAAGTCTGTCCAACCAGGGCGCCCCGGGTAGAAGTCAGGGATGGCATCCTTTTCCTAGTGAACAGAGACCCTGGAACTCAGAGCACAGGTTAGCCAACCGTGTGATCCTGTGCCTTTCCTCTCTCCAACCCACTTTCACTATTGAATAAACAATTATTAACTAATACAGTCTCCAGAGAACTTTAATGTGAACCCCACAAAGTGCTTGTCATTGTGGAGCTCAAAGAAACAGGAACAGCCCCCTGGTTGGATGTGGAGCTCCAAGGAGAAGGAGTCAAAGATGGCTCCGGGGCCCAGGGGCCGGGAGGCTTGACAGTGATGCTGAAGGAACCGCAACAGCTGCCTGGAGAGGAGAGGGAATGAGGCCATTTTGAGAAAAGAGGAGCTTGAAGAACCAAAGGAACGGCCAAACAGCAAAGCCTGAGAGGCTATAGGAAGGCCAGATCTGAAGCTCAGGAGACAGGCCAGCCTCCCAGGGACAGTGGGTGCTACAGGAAGAGACGAGACCTTATTGGGGGAGGGGATCGCATAGCCGCAGAAGACGGAGGAGTACAGAATCAAAATGAAAATATGAAACACAAGGGAGCACCAACAGACCTATGGCTGGGGACTTTCCCCAAGGACAACATCTCCTCCAAGACTTTAGGGCAGGGGCTATGGGAGATAAGGAGATGATTTTCCAAGAAACCACCCAGGACAGAGCAAGGATGCTTCTGGACAGGCAGACTTTGAGGCACAGGACAAAGACATGGAGAACAATGCAGCTGAGGAAGATCAGGGCCATTGAGGGAGCCCTTCCTCTGGGGCTGGGGACAGAGCAGAGGAAGAGGATTCTGGCTCTCAGAGGGATCCCAGAGTACCTAAGCCGATGGCCAAGCCAACAATGCAGTGGCTAAGGTTTCTGCAGCCTTTGGGCCAAGGGAACACATTCCAGCCTCCCCAGCCTCCTAGAGCAGCCCCCAACCCCAGCCTGGTAGGAGGCAGGGGGCTGCACTGACCAGGAAGGCTAGCATTTCTTTCACCTTGAAATAGGAGACAGCAAGAATGAGTATCTATCTGGAAGTGGGAGCAGGGAAGGGAGAGGGTTGCAGCTTCCATTTATTTCAAGTATTTTATTACTTTTTGATTTAATCGAATTAACTCCTTCCTAAGATACTGACCCTTTGCTACATAAGCTTGTTCCATATTGCATTCTGGGAAGGGCAGGAAAGGCGGAGACAAATAGCTGGGGCACAACCTATGAATCGAATGAGTTATTCTTAGCTGGCACCTAGTCCTGGGGGCGGTTCATGGCATTGATTGCTGCGGTCCCTGTCCATGGTCCTGAATGGTCAGAGAGGCCCTAGCACCCACACTAATGCCCCTCCTCTAAGTTACAGAACTGAATGCTAATTTGTTGTGGTTAATGAAAGTATGTTTGTAGAAGGAGCAAAGCCCAGTGTCTGGCACATAGTAGGTGCTAAATAAATGCTTATTCCTTTAGCACTTCCAGCCTCTCAGAGGACCACCAACCAAAAAGAGGGCATCTCCAAGGTCTCAGGCAGCTTTAATAGCCTGGAACTTCCCTGAGAGTGTTGGAACCCTCCGTGACTAACATCACTCCAAAGGGGGCCCCTTTCAAAGACTTCCATTAGGAAGGGCCAACATGCAAGTTTGATCGCTTCCAAAAATGACATTCGAAGCCTTCTCCAATGAAAGACAAGCTCCCTTTCCTTGCTTCCTTTCAAACACTGGGGTCTGGGAACCTTGTTAATGAGCTGTAATTTATACATCAGCTAACTAGCAGAAATCCCTAACCTTGTGGTGATATGCACACACGTGCACACATATATACACACCTGTCCACATTCACACATGTACATACGTGCAAATACACATATGTCAATACCCACACACATGTATACATGCCTGTGTTCACACGTGTAAACATACACATGCACACACCTGCCCTGCTCATGTGTGTATGCACACATGTGCGCACATACACATCTGTTCATATCCACACCTGTGTGCACAATACATACCTGTCCATGTTCATGTGTGTACATGCATGTGCACATCTGTCCATTGTCGCATGTATAGAGATCTATCCATCAACTCCCGTTAAGCAGCTACTTTTGTGCCAGACCCTATGCCAAGGGCTCTCAATCAGCTCACAATCCAATGAGGGAAACAGCACACGAACAACTATGGCCAACTCGGCCATCTATGAGATATAGTGGGGAAAAGCAGCAGCAGGAAGGACCTAGTACTAAGGGAGATCAGAAGAGGCTTCTGGTGGAAGGGGAGATTTTCGTTGGGACTTGATGGAAGCCAGGAAAGCCAGTGAGGGGTAAAGTGAGAAAGGACTGTGGTCCAGCCCTAAGGGACAACCAGAGCAGGTACTGCTTCAGGAGGGTGGTGTCAGATACAAAGCAGAGAAAGAAGATTTGGGTCTGTGTCAATTACAACTTGTTCCAGGATCCAGAGCACTACACATACCTCCAACCAGCTAGCTGTGTAACCCTGGGAAAAATCACTTTACCCAACAAAGCCTCAGTTTCCTCCTGTGTAAAATGATGGAGCTGAACTAGACTTGTGGGAGGGAAGACTTTGAATTCTGGCAGCTGCAATGATTCAGGCTGGCCCTGTACTTTCTAGAGTCAGCCACTCTCCAATTGGAGAGCCCTCCTCTACTCCCTTCATGGTCTAATAACCGAAATAATGGAGCTTTTAGCCATTTGTTCCGCTCCAAAAATGTTTTCTGCTCAAGTTGTACTCCAGCTTCCCTGCTCACTGAGAGCGTGTGCAGGCCCCTTAATTAAGACCTTCTTGCAGCCATTCCCTCTACTTGGAGCTCCTTTCACCACTTCACTCATTAGAAAGGAGCACTTTTCCTTGGTTGGTGTGCATGGTCTTGGCAGCCTTGGAACTCCAAGAGAACCTCCACCCCACCCTGCAATACCCAATACCATGCATGGTTGCTTCAGGACAAGGCTGCACACCAGAGCCATCAGCAGCCCAAGTCATCAGAATGCGCAGTAAGGTCAACCATCTGCAGTAAACAATGACAGGCAGACATCCCCAAACTGCCATCCACTATAGTTGGCTGAATTAAATTAGATACAGTC
The DNA here is from genome assembly GCF_027887165.1 of Monodelphis domestica. Classification (NCBI taxonomy): domain Eukaryota; kingdom Metazoa; phylum Chordata; class Mammalia; order Didelphimorphia; family Didelphidae; genus Monodelphis; species Monodelphis domestica. The sequence continues at coordinate 1,781,206 of NC_077228.1, read as the reverse complement.
TATGGCTTCCATGGAGCGCCTACCTACTGGGCTGTTACAAACAATGGAAGTATTGATTGAACATTGAGAAATGGAGCTAACGACTTTGAACCCTTGTTAGTCCTTGGCGATTTAATCCTCCCTCCCAGCTCCTGCCATCAAAAGGCATAATTGCAAAGATTGAATTTCTTACTGTGGATGCCAACTCACTCCCACCTAAGGACCAGGCTCTGGAAATGAAGCTGCTTCATCTTGGAAGACAAGGTGAGTGTCTTTTTGTTTGGAAGAGAACAAAGAGGCAGGGACGGCCATTGTTTGCTGTGTTAATCACGCCTGGCTCTCTTTGCCCCGACTCTTTGGAAAATGGCTCCCAATTCCATACTCTTTGCTCCCACGACACGCTTATCTGTTTACCAGCTGTCAAAGCCAATTTAGAGCAGCGAGTGGCCCCATTAAGAAAACATTGGCCAGAGCTTGCTGAGCACACAGAGGTATACTCTCATACCTGGTAAGCTGAAATTTTGCCAGGAACTTATTAACCAATCCTAATGAACTGCTGTTTTCCATTTAAAATGCCATTAGTTTCCCATGCTTTATTGCACCTGGGGATTGAAAGGAAGAGACCCTGTCAAGTGCATGAACTGAAAGCATCCTGGCCCTTACTAAGGTGTTCCTCCACATGTCACTGTCCCTCTAGTTCATGGTCTAGATGCAATCAATCATTTTTGTTGATTTGGAAAGCAGCCCCACCCATCCATCCCCATGAACTGGGAAATGGCTGCTCAAATTATAGTCTATGAACATAATGGAATGCTATTGGCTACAAGAAAGGATGAAAGAGAACGTTTCAGAGAAATTGTAGAAGATTGGGATGATCCAGTCACTGCATCAGCACACTCAGGAAAACAATTTATCCTGCAACAATTCTGAAGCCCTCAAGAACTCCGATCAATACAATGACCAGTCGAGATTCCAGAGGATGGAGGATGAAGGAGACACACATGCTGGAACCTCTCCAACATGGGGAGTTGTTTTGTTTGATTAGGCTTATTTGGTACAAGACTTTCTTTTCTTTCCTTTTTCCAAGGAGGAAGGATAAGATGGAGAGCAAATAAACCCAGGTAATTGAATTATTATTTTTTTAAAAGCACCTCCCCTCCTATTTTCATTTGAACCCACAATTTCATCTGTAAAAAAAATCTCAAAGTGGAAACTGTCTGTCTGTCTCTGTCTCTGGCTCTGTCTCTGGCTCTGTCTCTCTCTGTCTCTGTCTCTCTCTGTGTCTCTGACTCTCTCTGTGTCTCTGTCTCTGTCTCTCTCTCTCTGTCTCTCTCAAAGACTTCTCTGCAAATTTATCTACTTAAAGAATTGCTAAGGCCATTGACAAATTAAAGACCACAGTCACACAGCGAGTATGTGTCAGAGTCAGGACTGGAACCAGGTCTTTTTGCCTCTGAGTTTCTCTCTTAAGCACTCCTTCATCCTGCCTCTCTTCTGGAGGGCTTTCCAGTGTACAGTATCATTATTGGGGGTTTTTAACCCTCACCTTCTGTCTTAGTATCAATTCTAAGACAGAAGAGTGGTAAGGGCTAGGCCATTGGAATTAAGTGACTTACCCAAGATCACACAGGTAGAAAGGATCTGAGGTTAGATTTGAACCCAGGTCCTCCCAACTCCAGGCCTGGTGTTTTATCTATGGAACCACCTACCATATCCCACAGTGTACAATGTTATTACGTTAAAATCTTGAGCAATCTCCTTCTCAGCCAGCACAGACCTCAAGTATTTTCTAAAAACCACCCCAAAACACCTCCCTGCACCCCAAAAATGCCCAGTTTATTTGGAATGGAGCAGAGCAATGATGGTTACTTTTTGAAGTTGCCTGAAATATTCCCTCCAACATTCTTTTAAATGACCTCTTTATTCTCCCATGGTGCATTACACATAATAGGTACAATAACATCTTCCTGCTGAACTGCTTTTGTGTGGCTTTGCCCTCACGCCTGAAATGATCTTTCTCCCTAGCTCCCCCTCCTGAAATCCCTCCTCATCTTCAAAGCCAAACTCAAGTTCCATCTCCTCCAAGAGCCCTCTCCTGATTAGCCCATTGGCACATCCCCCTTCCCTAGAAATTGGTCTACTTGGTAGGGATTTCCCAAGCATGTTGGAATGGGCAGGGAGTCATTCTAGAGCCCCCTGGCTTGCATTCATCACGCCTCGGATACACACTGTCTATGGTACCCCAGGCACACCAATCCCTTGACGTCTCTGGGCTCCAGGCAACTCTCTAAGTAGTGACTTGCATTGGGAAAGAATTTCCTCCCCCTGGACCTCCCTGCATGGATGAAAACCCAGGGTCAGCCTCCATTGCTCTATTTTGTATTTATTTCTCTATGTGTAGGCTATTCCTTCAGAGTAGAATGTAAGGTCCTTGAGGGCAAGGGCTGGAAAGAAGGAAAGATGCAAGGAGGGAAGATGGAATGGAGGGAGGGAGGGAGGGAGGGAGGGAGGGAGGGAGGGAGGGAGGGAGGGAGGGAGGAAGAAGGAAGGAAGGAAGGAAGGAAGGAAGGAAGGAAGGAAGGAAGGAAGGAAGGAAGGAAGGAAGGAAGGAAGGAAGGAAGGAAGGAAGGAAGGAAGGAAGGAAGGAAGGAAGGAAGGAAGGAAGGAAGGAAGGGAGGGAGGGAGGGAGGGAGGAAGGGAGGGAGGGAGGAAGGAAGGGAGGGAGGGAGGGAGGGAGGGAACTAGGGAGGAAGAATTTCAAATACAACCACCTGGGACATGCTAAGGAGCCCAGGTCCTTGGTTCCTTTTGGCAACTGGGAAATCCTGTCCCACTGACCAGGAATGGGGAAGAAGTTGTTCCCTTTGCAGGGGCTGCCTCCAAGCCACGGAAGCTTCCCTTTGGCTCTTTTCAGGCAACAACATGCAAATAAAAGATTCATGGAGCAGTGGACCCATTAATCCATGCAGATGGTCCAGGAAAAGGAAAAAAAGCCCAAACTATGCAAAGGAGCTCATTTGGCAAGCACAACCCATTGGAGTAAATACTGAGCAGATTTATCAATTAATGCCAGGCACTGCCTGGGCTCTTTTGGAAGAGGTGGGCCAGCAATCCCAAAGAAATAAACAGAAATTAATAAGAGCCGCCACCAACGGATGCAGGTAGGCATTAAAAGCATCCCCTGCTTCCAACGAGTTCATTTCCAGAACATTGTAGCTTTCTTTCCAGGTGGATAAAGATTCCATTTTTCTTCCCCCCAGAGTTTTAAAGATTATTTGTCTAGAAGTGGAAACCATTAAGTGAACTCAAAGCGTGCCAACCCAGCAAAACTAGAAAAACCTTTGGCACTAAGCAAGGATGAAGTGCTTAACTGCCCCCTTCTAAACCTTTTATTTTTATTTTTTTAAACTCTTACCCTCGTCTTGGAATCAATACTGGGTATTGAGAGTGGTTAGGGCTAGGCAATGGGGGTTAAGTGACTTGCCCAGGGTCACACAGCTAGGAAGTATCTGAGGGCAGATTTGAACCTAGGACCTCCCATCTCTGGGTCTGGATCTCAGTCCAATGACCTTTTGTTTTTAAATAGGGCTTCATCTTCCTCCTTTCTATCTGTGCCTAATTAGCCCTTAGCCAATGCCCTGGAGACATGAGATCCAGGCCAAAAATTCTGTTTACCTGGGAGCTGGTTTGTTCATCTCCCCACCCTGGACTCCAAACTTACTCTCTGCTCAGTCCAGCCATGCAGAAAATGGGGAGTGAGAGAGCCTGAGACAGGGCAAGAGGAGGAACAGGGCACTCACTCCCTGAATGAGGCTGCTCCATGCATAAGCATAGGGCATCCCAATTTATTTCAGTAGAGTCATCCTGGCCCCATGACTCCAGAACTAGCCTTCCACTCAGGAGCATCTGCCCTGGCTCTGGTGCTTTCTCTGCCAGGGATCACTGTGGGCCCCATAAGACCACTTCACCTCTTAGGGTTGTGGGAAGCAGAGGCTGCTGTGCCTTGGTCCAGGGAGCTTTCTCACCTAGAATTTCCTGTGCCAGGGATTCTTCCCCTCGCTGGCATCCTAGACCCTCCTTGGGAAAGCCATGGACTTCAGCCCTCTCAGAATTCTGTTTTTAATGAATAAATAAAACAGTAGATTTGTGGCTCTGTGACCTTGGTCAAATCACTTAATTCCATTTGCCTCAGTTTCCTCACCTTAAAATGAGATGGAGAAGTAAATGGTCAACCACTCCAGTATCTTTGCCAAGAAAACCCCAGATAGGGTCATGGAGAGTCAGAGAGAATTGAAATGACTGAAAAATATCAACAAAGGAAACCAATTAAATGGAAATAGTTATCCAAAAAATATGCATTTTCTAAAGTTCATGGAATCTGGGTTAGGAATTCCTGCCTTCTCTCAATGCCATAATGGATGCATGTCTATGGGAATAAGACCTATGGTCATAGAAAGGACATTGGAGATGGAGTCAGAGGTTCTGAGTTCAAAGCCTGCCTCTATCTCTTATTACTTATGTGACCTTGGGCATGTCATTCATCTGCCTGGGCATCCATTCATCCATTTCTTCATCTATAAAATGAAGTGGTTGAATGAGATACCTCTGAGGTCTTCTCCAGCTTGAGACCTGAGTATCTCCTCTAAGCCTACTGACTTGAAATCCAGTTCTCTTTTCAGGATTGAGAGCTGAAAGAGACGCTGGAGGCCATCTAGCTCAATTCTCCCATTTTACAGATGGAGGTATCTGACAATTGAGAGGGGTTAGAGGGCTTGCCCAGTATCACCAAGGTAGGAAGAATTACCCATTGGATTGGAACCCAGATATTCTGACTCCAGAGCCAGCATTCTTTCCACTATGCCACAGAACAGCCCATGTGGAGTGAAAAACTATAAAATATTACACAAATGAGAATTATCATTATTGTTATTGTTTGTTGTTGTTGTTCAATCGTCCAGTCATGTCTAACTCTTTGAGACCCCATATGGAGTTTTCTTGGCAAAGATACTAGGGTGGTGGGCCATTTCCTTCTCTAGTGGATGAAGGAAAATATAGGTTAAGTGACTTACTCAAGGTCATACAGCTAGTGAGTGTCTGAGCCTAGATATAAACTCTGGTATTCCTGACTGCCAGATCCAATGTTCTATCCACTGAGCTACCCAAATGCTTTTTTTAAGAACCCTGCCCTTCTGTCTTAGAGTCAATACTAAGTATTGATTTCAAGGCAGAAGAGCAGTAAGGGCTAGGAAACTGGGGTTAAGTGACTTGCCTAGGGTCACACAGCTAGGAAGTATCTAAGGGCAGATTTCCTAGCTGCTACTCTTAAAAAGGATTTTTAGGGTTCTATAAATTCTGATTGTTAAGCTTTTTAACGCAGTACATGCTATTTAAGAATAAAGGGATTTTTAAAAATCCTAGGTCAATTAAGTATACATGAAAGCAGATCAAATTCATCATATTAAAGTGTCAGATGTTCCATGAAACGGCGCTGAAGTCCTGCTTCACCAGGGACACCCTGCAAGATTAATCCCTGGGCAAGGAACACTGCCAGCACCCAGGGACTCAGGTCTGGAGGGAACAAGGAAGGTGGCTCTATTTTCTCCTCTGAGCAGATGGTTCCTCTCTATCAGAGGGACGGGGCATCTTAATTAAGTCACTCATGGGCCATCCCAGAGACATTCTGGCCCCACTTTCAGAGGATGGAACTCTCCTTCTGTGCCTGGGAGCTAGTGCAGTGCATTCCATCATTAAGATTAGGGACCCAGTTCGGTGCCTCACTGCCCTGACCCATGCCATCCCTCAAAGCCAGTTCCAGCTACAGTCTTTCTCTGCCACATCAAGATTGGGGTCCCAAGGTGACCTCAAACAAAGGTCCAGAAAATTAACTGAGCCGAATGACAGGGGCATCGAGTGCCAACAGTCCAACTCGACTCCCCAAAGATCAGGGAGGGCCACTCTCATTTATTCTCTCTCCTTATTATTATTATTAGCCATTATTAGCATGGCCATTTTGTAGTCAGCCCCATCCTCTGGCGTTCCGCCCGCAGTAGCTATAATTCTGCCTTCTTTTTTCTGTTTCTCTCCTTTGTTCTTCCCTTCTCTGGCCTATCCCAGGTCCAGATAAAGGATTCATCAATTCTAAGAAAAACGCCAGTGAGCAAATGGGGGAGTCCATCCCCAAGGATTTACTAGGCGCTTCCTACTGCCAGGCTGTCGAAAGCACCGAGGAGACAAATCCACAGGTCCTGCTCTCAAGGAGCTTCCATTCTGTTGGGGACGCAGTCGAGACAGAAGCAGCGGAGGGAAGGGTAACCTTAGAGGCCAAGTTCTAGCAGCTGGTGGAAGGGAAAGGCGGTCCAAAGAGACCCGGAAGGTCTGAAGAAGGTGCCAGGTAAGCTGGAGGCAAGGAAGCAGGGAGCCTACAGGTAGAGGTGTTGGGGAGGGAGCATTCCGGGGACCATCCAGCACCACAGAGAAGGCCATGGAGCTGGGAAATGGTGCTACATGCAAGAAGCAGCAACCAGGGACTGGAGAGTGAGACAGGGAACACAGGAGGGCAGGGCTCCCGGTGCCTCTCCTGGACAATCCCCCGGGGCTCCTCGGACCTGCTGGGCTTACGGAAGCCTCCCTTACCAGGAGAGCCTTCTATCACCGGCCCTCTTCAGCCTCCGGAATCCACAGGTTAGTTACTTCCCTAAAATATCCTCAGCACACAAAGAGCTAAGCTGAAAAGCCATCACAAAACCCTGGAAATCCGAGGAGCTGTCCTTGGTCCTGCCTCCCCTCCTTCCATCCATGCTCTGTGCCTCAGTCAGGGAAGACTTCCTAATACCTCATTTCGAGCCCACCATTCGTCCCCTCAAAACTCCCTAGTGGTACCCCACAGTCTCCCGAGGACAGGCCAGACTCACAGTCTCATCAACTTGGAAAAGTCTTGGGAAATCATCTATCAGAGCGTTCTTCACCTGAGCTCCGCAGAGCCCTGACCATCGGGGCACAGACTTCCGGGCTGCCTAAAACGCATCTGAATGTCACTCACGCCTAACTAAAGGGGTCCCTTCTTTCCTTATTAAATCTAGGAAGCCTCTGGGGTTCGCCAGGCTGTCAAAGTGTGCATGAGCCCCAAGAGGGGGAAAGTCTCCCTTCTAACTCAGCCGCTCTTTGTCTTGGACTCTCCAATGGGCTCTCCAGGTTGCCTTCGACTCCCTTTCTGGCCTCTTCTTCTTCCCCCTCCTGGACTCTCTGCTGCCCATCATGGTCCTCTCTCTGCAGTCAGCCCTCCACTAAGGCTGCTCATTCTCCATTTCGAGGTGTTGATCTCCCCGCCCTCCTTCAGGTCCGAGTCCCACAGTTGCCCCCTACATGACAATAAGTATTTCAATTATAGACCATGGGGGGGGGGGGGGGGGAGAAGGCAGGCAGCACTGGGGCCATTGTGCGATCCTGGCAAGCCTCCAGCCATCGATGCCCCCAGAATCTCGAGGACTAAATCCAGAGGCCTTCTGGGGAAGGGAGTTTCCACACTAGGAAATGCCCACATCTGTTCAGTCCCAGGGATGTTACAGCACGCTTCATCTGAGCCTCATGACGCCTGCTCAGAGCTAGTCTCCCTGTTTCCATGTGGAGGAGCCAAGGTGCAGGGGTCCCCTGGAAGCCTCCTGCCCAGATCCAGCATGGCCACCCGGGAAGAAGTCATTCTGCCTGCCCAAAGGCCTCGGGGCTCGGCCCCTGCCTGATGTTCTTGATCCCCCCTCTTCCTCCTTCCTTCCGGAGAGCCCCCTCCTGCCCTGGCACTCTGTCTCCCCTCTGGGATCGCTAAGAGTCCCATCTCTGCCCTCGGGGAGATCATCTGCCCAGGGAAGAGCCCAACCAAGAAGGGTTCAGCCAGCTGCGAAGAACAGGGAGGAGCCCAGTGGGAAGGGAAGGGAGAACTCGAAGTGGGGCTCAGACTCAGACCAGGACCTCCTCCTCCTCCTCCTCTCCTCCTCCTCCTTCTCATCCTCCTCTTCCTTCTCCTCCTTCTCCTCCTCCTTCTTCTCCACCTCCTCCTCCTCCTCCTTCTCCTCTTCCTCCTCCTTCTCCTCTTCCTTCTACCCCTTCTCCTTCTCCTCCTCCTCCTCCTTAAGCTGACAGCTTTCTCAGCAACCCCCCCTCCCCTCTGGGATCCCCACTGCATGTGGATGGACAGCTGGGACATGAGGGAGTCAACTGACCTCTCCCGATGCCTCCTTGGCTCTGGCTTCTGGCCTCTGGGGACAAACAGAAAGAGCCCAATCCGGCAGCTGGGTGGCTCAGTAGATGGAGAGCCAAGTCTAGAGATGGGAGGTCCTGGGTTCAAATCTGCCCTCAGATACTTCCCAGCTGGGTGACCCTGGGCAAGTCACTTGACCCCCATTGCCTAGCCCTGACTGCTGCTCTGCCTTGGAACCAATCCACAGCATTGACTCCAACACCAAGGCCAAGGTGGCTTGTCGCCAGCTTCAGATGGGAGGCCAAGAGGGACTCGACAGGGGATCCAGATTCAAACCCAGGCCCTTGGCCTCCAAAGCGAACACTCTTCCCATGAGAGTGAGACTCGTGATTGGGGCTTCTAAGGAGGGTTTGGGAGGCCAGAGAACAACAAGGTAAAAGTGTCTAGACACCCCCTGCGAGCCCTGGGCCGAGGGCCGAGATGTGTCCTGCCCCATGAAGCCTCAGTTTTCACAGCTGCACCATCGGCCTCTTCTTACCTCGGAGGGCCACCAGTGAAGAAGCACTCTGTAGTCCCTGTCCAATGGCCACACTCCTCCTGGCATCTCCCAGGCCCGCTGCCCATGCAGACACCACCACAAGCCTTGACACTGGAGGGGGAGGGAGGGAGGGAGGTTGGGGTATCCTGGGCCAGTCACTCGGGGGCTTTAAGGCTCAATTTCCTCATCTAAAATGGGGGTGATAATAGTGCTAGCAACTACAGCATTGTTCAGGACAGTTCCTGCAGGGGTCCTGGACCTGCGATTTCCCTGAGGGAAGGAATTCCCTGCCACTCCATCTATAGCAGAGGATACAGAGAGGGTTGCCCAGCCAGAGGGGCAAAGGCACCACTCGAATCCAAGATCACAGCTCTGGGTGATGGAAGGGCTTGTCCAGGCTCCTACAGGGGCCCATGGCAGAGAGGGAGACTGAGTGAAGTCAGTCCCCTGATGAATGTGCTAGTGCCTCCACCCAGACCTCAGAATGCTATTGTTCCTGAACCCCCAGATGGTCCTGCCAATGATGAAGGGCAAGAAACAATCCTGTGGCCCTCAAGCCCCCTCCAAGGCTGCCCGTCCTTATCTCAATGCTGGCTACATGGCACAGGAAGGTGCCCACCACATCCCCCACCCCAAATGAATGGGAGTTTGGGGGAGGGGGGAGGGGTGCTTCACTGTGTGGCCACATCAGCACATGGACCCTCCTTCACTTATGAGGGCCGCCTTGGCGATGCTGCTCTCCCCAGAGGCTAGACTCCAATCGGATCCCACCCAAGAGCCATCCGTCTGGTTTCTGCTTCCAGGCCAGCCCAGCATCCCTAGCAGAAGCCAGCAGAGGGGTGGCTGGGCTCTGGGCCCCTTCCCAGCCCTTCTGGAGCCTGTGTCCTGGTGGATCAGGGTGTTCCAGAGAATCAGCAAAGCTCACCCATTTTCAAATAGGTTTGGTCTTGTGGTCAGTCAGTCCATGAAGAGTTGGTGACTAGACCAAGGTGAAACAGAAGGCAGCCATCTTATCCCCCCCTCCCCATTCCTGGGTGTCCTCAGCTCCCATCCTGCTTCCTACTGAAGGCCTTTCCCTGTCTCAGAAGCCCTTGAGACACCTCCACCAGTCTTCCCACCTGGATTGCCGTCTCCATATTTTATATACATCAATGTATTATGTGGCGTGTATGTTCCAGACAAGAAGTGTACACACACATATGTACAATGTAGGAGATAGTGGGGGAGTGGGCGTGCTTCTAGTCTAGAACCTGAATACTCTAGAACCCATGTGTTCTATGGAGAAGGCCATCAAGGGGAGAGACTCTGGGGGCGTCTATAGATCTAGAAAACGCACAGAAGTATCTGCCTGGGTTGTCTTCAAGCCTGGTGCCAAGGAGGCAGCTCCCCCAGACCCTCAGAGACCCCAGGAAGGCCCTGAGGCCAGCAGAGAAGAGGGGGGTCTCACAGGCCACTTGGGGGGAGAGAAGGCCTCAACACACCAAGGGGGGGTTTCTCCTGGAGGTCTCGGGACCCCCATCTGACCTCTGGGGGATCCGGCCCCTGGGAGCTACTTCAGCAACACTTTGGGCTCCACAGACAAACAGAGCGGCTCCATCTTCAGTGGCGGGCCAACACCACCCCCGGCGCCATTTACTGGTTCAGGAATGGCTGCGGTTTAGACACAGACGGCGGAAGGAAGAAGAAGGCAGGCCGGACCTCAAGGGAAGGGCCTCGTCCCCTGGTGGGGGCAGCCAGCCCCGGCCTCTGCTACAATGCTGGCCCCGGGCCAAGGGGCTTCTCTGCCCAGACCCAGCCGAGCCCAGGGAGGAAACGGAGCTGTTTTTCGCCTGTCAGCCATGACACGATCCCAGCTTTTCTTAATTCATTTTCTTAAACCAGCAAACTTAACTAAGTGCCTCCTTTGGGCACAAAGAGAGCCAAGAAGGGTCCCATCCCCAGGGAGCTCCTGGCCCACGACAGGACACAGTGCCAGCTTGGCTCTCCAAAGCAAGCTCCGTCCTCGGCCAATGGGAAGCTGTGAGCTGGGGGAAGGTGCTGGGAGGCTGCAGAAGCCGGGCCTCCCTCTGCCCAGGGTCCAAAGGCAGCCCGAGAAAAGGCCCAGAGCCAGGAGATAGAGCGTCTGGTCTGGGGACCCACTGGGAGAGCCCAGAGAGAAGCGTACGGCGGGGAGAAGCAGTGTGAAGGAGGGGCTCCATGTGCAGTTCACCTTTTCAGTCAGATGTTTTCTTCTCCCAGTTCCACACGAGAGCCATTTTGCACCTACCGTTTCAGCCTCCCTCCTTGGCTGCCCCCTCCAGGTGACAGGGAGCCGCTGGATTGCTTGGTCACTGCCACCAGCAGCACCCAGCCAGCACCCCAATATGGCCCGATACGCATCAGGGAGGAGGAGGGAGCACAGTCCAGGCATGGCGGCTGACCCTCGGAAGACCATGCCCTAAATCCTCGAGGTGGGAGCAGAGGTCCCGAATCCCTCTGGATCTTCGCTCCCAGACACCCGTTTGTAAGCCAAGGTAGGACTGATGGCAAAGGTGGCCCATTCTCATGTTCAGTGTCAGGAAGCAGAGACTAACAGACACAAGGACGCCTCCCATTGTGCACAATGGGTCCACAGCAGAACTTCCCAACATTGCCTCTCCTGGAACACGGCACACCGTCCCCTCCCTGCGTGCCACCTGCCAGACTCACTGCAGCTCTCCCCTGTTCAGTGACCCCAGCAGCAACCTACCATGGGCGACGCACTGTCCTTTGGTCCTCCAAACCCTGTGAGGCAAGTGCTATTAGGATACCACTTTTTAAATGGAGGAATCTGAAGCAGACAGAGGTTAAGGGACTTGCCCAGGGTCCCACGGCTAACAAGCATCCAAAGCCATATTTGAACTGAGTTGTTCTTCCCTCCAGGCATACCACCTTGTCCAGTGAGCCGCCTGCCTGCCTCTCCTTCCTGGCCTCGTGATGTCATTGTCTGGGTGGTTGGTGAGTCTTGAAATCTCCCCAGCAAAATGCTAAGCATCACCTGCACACCGTAAATGGCGCATCTTCCCTCAATCACGTCCACTTGATGCCATTGAATTGATGCCATTTTGACGTACATGTTTGTGTAGACGGATCCAGACAGGGAGGTGGATAAACAAATAGCCAGCCTGGCAGAAGGATGACAAATATTCTCCCAAAGAAGAAACCATCCATCTTTTTCTGCTCTCTTCCTTTTGGGCACTGTGACATTTCAGAAACAACATGGGCGCCGCAGAGTCTTGACAGCCAAATGGTATTTGTCAATAAACAGCTGGCAAACTGCCACGGCTCGGGGAATAGCAGCAAACCTGTGCCAGAGAAGGGGAGCTGGGAGTCGGACAAGGCCGGGGATGGAGCTGACCCTCTATCTTGGGGCACGTTTACTCATCGCCAAAGCCCCCTCTTTGTAAGAGCGACCCTCGGGCATGACGACTGGCTCCTCAGAGCGATGCCAGAGAAAGGGAAACAAGTTCCTTTTGTGGGGTTCTTAGCCTGGCCCTTTCATGTGGACACCTCCACTCCCCAGCCAAGGGGGCGTGAATTTGGATATGAAAGTCCAGCTCCCTCCCACCCTCGCTCCAATGGACCGTTTCCTTCAGTCATGAACGCAGATAGCAAACATACTGCCAGAAGGGCCCATGACTCCCAGAAAGGTTCAGAAATCTCACAAATGGATGACTTCTAATGTCTCTTCTGGCTCTACATCTACCTTCTTAGAATGTTAAAAATATTCTTTCAGCCAAATTTCTTCTGCAAAACCAATGAAGGAGGGGGCAGCTGGGGGGCTCAGTGGATAGAGAGACAGGCCCAGCGATGGGAGTTCCTGGCCTCAGACACTTCCTAGCTATGTGACCCTGGGCAAGTCACTTAATCCCCATCTTCTGCCTTGGAACCAATGCACAGTATTGATTCTAAGACAGGAGGTAAGGGTTTTAGGGGCAAAAACAATGAAAGAAAGGCTGACGCCATCAGAACTCTCGATGACCAGCAAGCATCCAGACTGGCATTCAGGACAGCAGGCAAATAACTAAAATAACTAAAAATAAGGACATTTCAAACCTTTGAAAAAATCTTCAAAATATGGCTAACCCCAAGAGAGAACAAGAACTCTGGCGTAAGCTGAGGAGAAAACGTCCTAGAACCTCAGGCACCAAGGGGCCGGCTTGGAGGAGGGCACCAGTGATAGGAAAACAGGAGGCACCGAAATCACACCATCACTGAGAATAGCACCCTGCCCTCAGGCCCACCAGCCCCTCACCAGAACGATGATGGTGACGATGAGCTACTGGACTGAAATCAGCTTAAATCCTGCCCAGGTCTAAACATCCCCCGTGCCTTTCATGACTAGGACCCTTTTAGACTCGGTGCCAACCCTTCTTTGGAGTCTGATTGGGAGCCACAGAGAGGACAAATGCCTTCCCCCAGCATGTCCTACCCAGAACAAGTGGCCCCGACCACATAACATCAACACTCCCATCCCCTGCTCAGATGGACTGAAACTACAAACAAGTGGCAGGTCCCCAGGATTGGAGCTGATTGCCTCCCCCCTTTTGCTCCCCAGACCCCCAAGATGCAGAGTCAGGTCTACCCTACTTGGAAACTTTCTTCTTTCTGTTGAGGGCAGCACAATCTCTCCCCTCCTGCAGTCCAGTAGAGTCAGATGGCCCAAGTGACTCCCCCCCACCATGTTCCATTGCTGGTCTTAGGACCATTGATTCAGAGCTGAAAGAGACCTCAGGGACCATCGAGCTCAACTTTCTCACCTTAGACACAAGAGACTGAAGCAGCTCAAGGGGCTTCCTCCAAGTCCCATGGCTAGTCTCTGGGGCCAAGTCCATCCTTCTCTCCACTCCTCCTCTCGCTGCCTACTGACTGAGCAGTTTCCAAGTCTTGGCACTTCTTCTTGTCCCACATCTCTGACCTTCTCTCTTCTCCATCCTCACCACCATGCTCTTCACATAAGCCCTCACCTCCTCTTACCTGGCCAAGTGTAAGAAGTTCTTCCTAACTAGCCCACCAGCCAGCCATCCCATTTTCAAGTCATCCTACACAGAGTTGTCAAAGTGACCCTCCTAAGGTCCAGCCAGAGCGAGGTCACTGACTCTCTAAGTGCCCTGCATTGGCTCCCTACTGACTCTCCTTGGTCTTGACACTGAAAGATGCCCTCCTCTTGCTCTCACCTCTTTCCAGTCTTATTTCTCACAACTTCCTTTGGCATCCTCTACCTTCTGGCCCAACTGGACTGCCAACTGCTTCCTGAGCCATTCATGCCATGTCCCATTGACCTGTATTATCACAAACCATCCCTCATGCCCTCCTCCATCCCTGTCTCTGCCTCTCCAAATCATGATCTTCCCACAGTCTTCTCTGGCCTCCTTCTTCAACTGTGGTTGGCCCTGAAATGCACTGTCCCCTTCCGTTCCCTCATCATTTACTGAATCTCTGGCCTTGGTATAGTGTCCCTACCCTGCAAGTAGAACCAAGATCCTTAAGGCCAGCATCTAAGTATTTTCTGGCTTTATCACCTGAGTGCCTAGTAGAGTGTTTGGTAAACAGTAGGTGCTTAATAAGTGATTCAGGCATACCCCCTGCATGCGATATCTCTGGGGTTACCAACTTTCCTAAAATTAACCTTAGAAAAATGAAATGGGAAGATCCCTTCCTTATCTTGGGGGTTTAGGGAACGGCACCCCCACAATTGGGAAAATCTGCTGCAAAGCATTGACCTTCCCCTCACACCAGACAAGAAGTCTGCATTTTTTTCATTTTCTTTCATGGGTTCTTTACAGGACTTTATTGTAACCCTGGGTTGAACATTTGGTCCCTGGTTGTATGTAGGCCAGTGTTTCCATTGTGAGCCTTTGGGGGTCATCTGCTGCCTTTGGAATTCTTGAATGTTTCCCTGAGCTTGCCTTGAAAATGGGATTAAAAGATAAAATATGTTGCTATGATACAATACATTTCCTTTGTGCGTTTCTGAGTTGCTAAACTCTTTCTCTATGTCTGCTGACCTTCCTGTATCCTCTCTGCTTACACAAAATGCCTCACAAATTCCCATTTAATCTCTTATGCTGACCCCACGACTGGGGAAACTATGATGGGGAAAGTGGAGATGTGGAAGGGCTCTCTGTAGTCTTTCCAAAACCAAAACCGAAGCCAGGCTTCTGAAGAGTTAAACATTTGGGGGAAACAATGGAATGGAACTGATGGGCCACTGTAGTTATGGTCACCAAGCCTGCTCCTGTAGAACTTGTAGCATCCCAGGCATATTCACATCTATGAAATATAAATGACTGTATGGCGACTGTGTCTCCAAGCATAAGGTTACACCAATGAGGCTTGTGAATGTAACCTTGAACTGGCCATGCGGCCCTTGGCTAAGACAAACTCATTAACATGCTCGGACTCAATTCCCCGGGAAAGCGCGCCCAAAGGTGCTCCCTCTGCCGTGCCACCCAATCTTGAGTGTCTATACTTTGTGCTGTGGTTACTACGTGCTTGGGAGTACCGCCCAGGCAGGACAGGAATAAATTCAGAGGCAAACCCATGAACTTCCTCTTGGCCTTTCCCTTTCCTGGAGCTCCTCTGGGCTCCTCAATAACTCTGTCTCTCCTCTTGACCTTCTCCTTCCTGAGGCTGTAACCATCTCGGCCTGCATTTCCCACCTTAATCTCCTCCTCCGCCTGGTGTTCCTTGTACTCACACTCTCCTACCAAAGGGAGTATCATAGGGGTTGCCTGCCCTATCCAACCACTGACTTGTCCTTGTCTTTCATCTCCACCCTGGTTCTCGGTTCCTACCTCTCCTCGGGTCCCATCACAAAGGGGAGCCCCTTCCCTTGTGGGACCCTGCTGGTCAGGGAAGTCCATTAAGGAAAACCCCACAGAACTGTTAACAAAATGTCCCGCCCTCCTCTCTCCAAAAGTGGGGGACTGGGGTTGGGAAGAGCAGCCACGGTTTCAGACACAGGTGATGAGTCCCCCGATTTTGTGGGAAAGCATTTTTTCTTGTCCTTATTATAAGCAATGATTACTGAGGGTGGAGGAGGAGGAAGATATTCCCATGTGGGAGCAATGCGGAAACAAAAGAGCAATGAAAAAGGCCTGTGGACAAAGGGATTAAGCTCTTGGCATTGCCCTAGTCACAGTGGATCCCCATCCACTGTGCTTCCCCTTTCTGCTTCCTAAACTTGGGGTGTGAGGAGGAGCCAAGATGGCGGCTTAAGAGCCACACAAGTTCAAACCACTCCTAGAATCCCCCCAAACCTACACTTGAAGGGTGACGTGACCCCAGGACTCCTCTGATTGGATCTTCCATTGCCAGTTGGAAGCTCTGCCCCAGGCTGCTTACCTGGGACTCTAAAACCATTGCTTTACGGAAATTTCCGAAGGAGATCCGCAACCCAATGAGAGGAGCCAACTCCCAGCTCCACACAGTCAGAGAGGAGCCAGGATTCCGGCAAGTGAATTCACTAAACCTGAGACGGATAATCGACTTGTACTGTTTCCAGGCAGGTCGGAGCACACGGTTCCGGTTTCTTTGTTAGTTTCATAAAATTAATGGTTCGTAGCATCTCGTTAGAGTGCAGGGCTAAGGGCACCTTTCTCAGCACTGCTTAGTGCTCTGGCTCTGACGGAACAGGCGGCTCCCAGCACAGAAGGCGCCCCAACAGCCTGAGATTTAGGGGTTCCTGGTTCCCCCAATGACCAAACTGTGAATTAAACTTGAGAGGGCCAAAGGGACCCGAGAGTTTGCTAGTCTGTGAAATGAGAGCCATGGATGCATGGCCTCGTCCAGGGCCCCTTCTAGCACTCAGTCCCAAGCCTAGCAGCCAATAAAGAAATCTTTTATTCAGGCTCATGCAGAAGGGGGGGGCAGAGAGAGAGTGTGAGACAGAGACAGAAACACAGAGAGAGACAGAGAGAGACAGACAGAGGGAGGGAAGGAGAGAGAGACAGAGAGAGACAGAGGGAGGGAGGGAGGGAGGGAAGGAGAGAGAGACAGAGAGAGGAAGAGAGAGAGAAAGAGAGAGAGACAGAGAGACAGAGAGAGAGAGTCAGAAGACTTAACTCTACCGCGTGTGTTAAGGACCCCACCTTAGGAATTAGCCTCAGGCTCCACATATATAAAATGGGATCATGGTACTCGAGTGTTAGCTTTCAGTGGTGCTATGAGGGAAGGATGTCGCCAAGCTAAAAGCACTACAGAGACATGAACTACGACTCTTCTAACAGCTAAGCAGGATGAAGGACTAAGGGGGAAATGCAGAGGTTCTCTGATTGAAATGCAAGGAAGAGTAGAAGGTCAGCTGCTCATCGGCTGACCCAAGGGAAAAAGAGAAGGGAGCCACCTCCCCACACAGAAGGACTCTTCCACACTTACTGGAGGGATCAGACTGTCCTGCCAAGATGGACGCAGCCTTATTTTCTACCCACCCATTCAGCAACTATGTATATACTACTCAGCTCATGCTCTGCTCTCAGCCCAAACTCTTCCTCTCCCCATCTTCATTTGGTGTCAGAGGCCTTGGATTCAAATCCCACCTCGATGATTTACCAGCTGTAGCGAACTTTACATTTGTCCTTATTTCATTGGAGTCAAGTATTTGTTCTGCCCATCCAAAGCTTGCTGGATACGAGCTCTGCCTCAGTCAGAGGAATTGGATTCATTTCCCAGCTCTGACACTCACCGGTGTGACCTTGAATCAACCACTGAACTTGGGACCCATGAGTCATGTGATTGGCTTCCTTTGGAGCCTTGTGGATTTAATGAGTCTGAGTTATAAAGCAGGCCGGCACTTCCTCTCCGCTCTCACTTCGGTTGAGGGCGGTTAGTCCCTCCAAAGCCTTCTCAAGCTCCCCGCCTGCTGGAGACCCTAGCCTGGGGCAGGAGAGCCCCGAGTGGCCCCTGGGCCAGCGGTCAGCCCCCTGCCTGGCCTGCCGTCCGAGCCAAGAGAGAATGAATAACGGGCTCCCTGACACCCATGTCTGTGGAGCGTCTCTCGGACAAAGTAAGATCCAGCCTGGAGAACAAGGCTGTGTCGTGGTGGAATAGAGGTGGCCTCCCAGTGGGGTCGGGAGCAGCGTGAGAAGCGCCTGCTGCCGCCACGCTTCTGACTCAGTCCTGGGCGTCCACTTCATTCGTCCTCGGGGGCAAAGTCAGGGCCCTTGAAGGACCCGGCCGGCTGGGCCTGGCCCCCTTTCTGCAGTTCATGGCAGACCCCCCCCAAGAGGCGCCATCTAAACGCTCGTCTCCCCCTTGTTTCTACATACTAGAAAGCCTGTGAGGAGGAGGAAAAGAACTTGGCCAATTAACAAGGAGCTGAAGCTGGGGAGGGGAGATAGCGGCACCCCAGGGTGCCCCTTGACCACGTGCCATCCCCTGATAACCTGCGGCTCGCCTCTTCCCGGGCTCATAAAACCCGAGTTTGCCATCTCAAGGCTGAACTGACTGTGTTCTGTTCAGATAATATTCCCTAGTTGGGAGGATTATCTCGGTCGATTCTCCGATGAAGGCATCAATTAAACCGAAGATTTACAATTCACGCCTCTCATCTGGGTCTTCTCTCTCCCGCGCAGTAATCCTTTTCTTCACGTGGCCGCGTCCTGAGAGCTCCTCCCTCTCCTGTCCCTGCCCCCGCCAGCCTTGTCCCCGGCCCAGCCCCCAACACGTAGGAGCACCCTTGTCTGTGGCCCAGCGGAAGACCCCTTGCAGCATGATGGATGGCCATTTCCCCCAACCTCAAAGGTAACCGGCTATAAAACTGGTTTATGTAGCAGCGCTGAGTGCTGGGGTGGAAATCCAGGCTGTAATTCACCTCCAGCAATGCGAAGCTCTTCATCGGCATTCACACCGTACTGCGTGCCATCAGAGTGCCTTGGGAGCGCCATGATTGAATTACAGCCTCGCGTTCAGCCGAGAGTCCTTTATTCCTTGTGGCCATCACCCACTGCATTCCCTGGCTTCCCCGAGGTCTCTACGGGGGTCCTAAAGGGAGCAGCACTTTGCCTGCCTCATCTTCCCCCAAATGACAGAATAAAGCTTTTAAGGGAATCCTCCCCAAATGGAAACATTCCTGGCTTCATTCCAAAGAGGACAGAGGAAGAGGATGAAGGTATAACTGAACCCCCCAGGGCTACAGGGCAGGACAAAGCTTCTCCCCTAAACTAATCTCCTGAACCCAGTCTTTTCCATCAGTCCTCCTTGCACTCCTCAGGGTCCACCAGGACCGAGATGCTCGTCATCCTCTCCTGTGCAGGATCTGTAACTCAACTCCAACTGCCTCAAAGTGAATCCCCAGCTGTTACTGTTGTCCCCCAAGCAGAGGTGGCCTAGGCTGAATGAAATAATGGACGGAATTGCAGGGAACCTGGAGATCATTTCATCTAACTTCCCTGGGCCTCTCTTCCTTGAGAAAGCAGGAAGAGAACCTTAGAATCGGAAGGGATCCCGAGCTCGCTGAGTACAGCCTTCTCCTTTACAGAGAAGGAAAGCAAAACCCAGGCCTCCAAAGCCCAGAGGCATTGGAGACAAGGTTGGAAGCCAGGTCTTCCTGACTCCCAGGCAGGCCCTCTTTCTGCTACACCATCATTTCCTCATCTCTGAAATGAGAAAGTTAGACCAGATGGCTGCGGAGCTCCTTCCCAGCTTTACGGCAGAGGATCCCAGTGTGGCCACCACTTTGGAGCTGGCTGGCCATGTAGCCTTACATTATTGCCTGGTTAAAGCAAAGAGTAGGCTAAAAGACTGTCTGCCCTTTGACCCATCCATAGTACTGCTGGGTTTGTACCCCAAAGGGATAATAAGGAAAAAGACCTGTACAAGAATATTCATAGCTGCACTCTTTGTGGTGGCAAAAAATTGGAAAATGAGGGGATGCCCTTCCATCGGGGAATGGCTGAACACATTGTGGGAGCTGTTGGGGATGGAGTACTATTGTGCTCAAAGGAATGATGAACTGGAGGGATTCCATGTGAACTGGGACGACCTCCAGGAAGTGATGCAGAGTGAGAGGAGCAGAACCAGAACACTGTACACAGAGATGGATACACTGTGGTACAATCGAATGTAATGGGCTTCTCCATTAGTGGCAATTCAGTGATCCAGAACTATTTGGAGGGACTTACAAGAAAGAACACTATCCACATCCAGAGGAAAAACTGTGGGAGCAGAAAAAACTGCTTGATCTCACAGGTCGAGGGCATATGATTGGAGATGTAGACTAAATGAACATCCCAGTGCAAACATCAACAATATGGAAATGGGGTTTGATCAAGGACACATGCAAAACCCAGTGGAATTGTGCAAGGGTACAGGAAGGGGGTAGAGGTAGGGGAGGGAAAGAACATGAGTCTTGTAATCATGAAAAAATATTCTAAATCATCTAATTAAATAAATTTAAAAAATAAAACAAAAGGTAGACTCAGAACCTAATGAGGAGATGGGTAATATGAGGGGATGCCATGTGTGATGGGAACAGCCCCAATCGAAGCCATAGATGACAAAACAGGACATGAGCAGACAAAAGGAAAGACAGGGACTTTTCCTCTCTAACTCTTAGAAGCTTTGACCAATGAGAAACTGGGGGAGAATCCTGTCGTCTGACCAGCTCTCTCTCTTGGCAATGGTCATCTTGACTGAGCATTCCTATTGATAAGCCTGGTCATCCTGGTTCATGGAAATGGCCAGCTTGAGGGTGCCTCGAGCTATAGGCATGGCATCACTCTCTTGGCTGATTCCGGAGGGCACCTCCTTTCTTTGAGCTGTTTTCCTTCCAGTATGTATATGGGCTTATGTATGTATGACACGTCTTTATGACACCAATCCATTGTCACCACCCAATTTATTATGGGACCCCAGTACAAGAAATCATATGTGTGTGCCTACATATGTACATATACATATGCAGATAGCTCTTATAGGAAAGTCAATGAATCAACCAACATTTATCCAATGGTAACCATGTGCCAGGGATTGAGGCTACTTAGACCAAAGGCTTCCAGTCTCCCAGGTAGAGAGCCTGAAATTAGGGAAGCATTGACAAAATAATCCCAAGGGCACTGGGAGAAGGCTGGACCTTCTGACTGCGCAGAAAGTGCTTCCTGTCACAAGCTGAGCCTGGAAGCCATTCCAATGGGTCAGAGGGGATGGCTGCATTCCTGGGGTGAGGGATGGTCTCAGCAGAGACTCAAAAGGAGGGAGAGAGCCCAGAACACCTTTGTTCCCCATTTCTGTCATGGGGATGAGCAACTTTCCATCAGCCAGGTGCTCTCAGTCCTCACTGCTCCTGCCAGTTGGCTGCCACATCTTGTCTCTCCCTCTGCCTCAGACCTTCTTTGTTTCACCTCAGGCCAGCTCCAATAACCCCCCACCCCAGGACCTTGAAGATCCTATACAGACTTCTCCCCCTGGCACACAAAACCCTGGGCTTTTGCTCATCTCCAAGAACTTGGAGCTCCTTGGACTAAATAATTCTCAAGCAAGCCAGGTTCCAAGTCAAAGCCAGGGCCTCCTGGTGACCAATGACCTCCACACCCAAAGAGGGCCCTAATTGCAGACGATGGTATGATATCTCCTTCCTGAGCTGCTTATTGTATGTGGAATGTGTGTCTCCTTTTGTGGCATAAGGACTATGGAAACACATACTGCATGGCAGCCCTGGTGGACAGACCATATATCAGCCATTTACCACCCCGGTGGTGGTAGCAGGGGGTGGGGGGTGTGAGCAGGGGAGGGAGGGACAGAACCAGAATCAGAAAATGTCAAATAACAAATGCCAAAAGGTGTCTCTCTGAGTAACTAGGAAGGAAGGAAGGAAGGAAGGAAGGAAGGAAGGAAGGAAGGAAGGAAGGAAGGAGGGAGGGAGGGAGGGAGGGAGGGAGGGAGGAAGGAAGGAAGGAAGGAAGGAAGGAAGGAAGGAAGGAAGGAAGGAAGGAAGGAAGGAAGGAAGGAAGGAAGGAAGGAAGGAAGGAAGGAAGGAAGGAAGGAAGGAAGGAAGGAAGGAAGGAAGGAAGGAAGAGAAGCTTCTGGCAGGTAGAATCAGGCTCCTTTTACCCATGGCTCCCCTCTTCTCTACACAAGTCCAGGCCCTGAACCCCAAACCTCTTCCACACTAAAAGTGATCAAGTAAGAGCTCGGAATTCAAAGGACCACAATGGCACCAGGTAAGCTGCCTTCTAGCTGGAGGAGCCATAAG
>NC_077228.1:1746788-1754288 GCF_027887165.1 Monodelphis domestica | reverse complement strand
GCCATGGAAAGGGAAAGGAGCCAACGTGGCTTCACATCCCTGCTGCAGGGGTGCCAGAGCAAATGTGGCCCCTGGGGAGACGCCTCCACCCAACTCTGCTGACGGGGGCTCCTCGGGGGTTTCCATATGTTGATCAGTTGTGCTCATTTCGGACTTTTCCTCTTTTACTTTTTTGACTGTGCTCTAAGGGATGGAGAGGGAGAAAGGGGGGATCTGGAGGAGGAATTAGATGGCGGAAAAGCCGTTAAGCTGCTCCTGAACAACAACAACAATGGAATGAGGGCTTCCGAAGGGCAAAGTGGACCTCCTGTCTCTGCCTGATTCTCTACCCACTGAGTCACATAGCCACCCAGTACCTGGCACGTTGTGATCATTTAATAAACCCTCTGTCTCTCCCCCAGGACTCAGCACGGGAATAACATTATGACAAAAGGCCCCATATCAAGCAGTAGTACATGCATGATTCCCTCCAGGCTTGGCTGCTGTGTACGGCATGAAGAACGACCCATTTCCCCTTGCCCACTGGCCGGTGTTGAGCAGACCATGGGCCAGTCCCAGTACTCTCTGGAACCTGGAAGCCTCAGGGAGAGGAAGGAAGGAAGGAATGAGAAGTCCAGCTCCTCGGCCCCAGGCCTGGGGCTCGCACCTCCCACTGCCCCCAGCACTAACCAGGGCTCAGCCACGAAAGCCAGTTGGGCCAAATGCATCCCCATCTGGAAGGGTCTCATGGCCAAGTGGCTTTAACGAGACTTTGTCAGCCACAGCAGCTCTGGATGAAAAGGAGTCGCTGTAGGGGAGGTAGGAGCCCAGGGTTCTGGTCACTGGAAACCCAGAAGTGGCCTCCCTGACTGCCTGTTGCAGGTGGAGTACAGGGCCGGGGTTTTAAGACTAACCGAGAAAACCACTCAAACTGGTCAGAGAGGAGATAAAAGCGCGTTGGGGGCCAGAGGATCCAGGTTCAAATCCTTCTCACTACCTATGTGACTCTGGAAAACTTAAACTCCCTGAGGATCCATTTACTTATAGATCAAATTAGGGGTCGGCCCTAACTGCATAAATCCAACTCTAAACCTACCCATCCTGCATGATGAATCTTGGAAAGTCATTGAGACTCTGTGGTCCTCAGTTTCTTCCTCTGTAAAGGAGGAGCTCGGCCTCCATGGCCTCTGAGGTCCATCCTTTCTAGCTTCTGACCCCCCAGGAGTCGGTGATCCTAGAGCACAAACACCCTCAATGACATGAGAATGGGTCCAGCTCCAAGGGAGCAGGGCAATGGAGCCCCTCAGTGCCAAGAGGCTCGAGGGGGACTCAGAGCAGGGGGGAAGTCCTTGGAGACCCCCAAGAGGAGGAGTGGCTTTACCAGGAGATGGCCATGGTCCTGCAGGGAAAGAGCGAAGGAATATGGCAGGTCAAGGAAGGGAGCAGCCCCGTTTAAAATGCTCTCCAGAGCCAGGGGGCCTCCTGGTCCTTTTGAATCTAGTCCTCATATCTCCTGCCTCTGCCTGGAGAAGGCCATCAGGGGAGGTCACAGGCTTCAGTAAGCCTGTTCAGGGCCTCGAAAACCAGTTCTACACTGTGACTGAGAAGCTGCGATGAGGAAGCCATGTTGTAACCAAAGCTGGCACTTGAGTCCAATATCACATTTGTAAGTAAATGGCAAGTGTTTTCTGGGGCCCTCTGAGAAGCAGACATGAGCAAGAGGAAGGCGGAATTCTCTGCAGAATGCCCTGAATGCTGAGGAAGCTGGACAATCCCCCTGGAGGCCTCCCGGCTCCAACCAGAGGCCAGGGGCTTGCTGGGGGAAGCTCTTAGCGCTGAATCTGAGGAGTCCAGTTTCAATCCCATCTCTGATGTCTTGTCAGGCAGCCCAGTGGATAGAGAATCCTGACCTGGAGTCAGGAATCTGACCTTGGACATTAGTGGTGTGACCCTGGTCCAGTCTCTTCATCCCGTTGCCCTCCATTTGCTCATCTTTCAAAGGAGAAGGTGAAGAAAATGACCAACCAGGCCAGCAACCAGGAACACTCTGACTAAAGAGTCAGCTGTGGTCAACATGAAGAAGGACAAGAGATGGAGGGGACTCTCAGGGTCCTCTAGGCTTGGGGGTTGGGATAGGAATGGAGAGAGATGGGCCCATTGACATACACATACCTTTTCCCAGAAGGCGGCCTTTCTTTCTGTCCTTTAAAGATCCACTTCTGAGAAGGGGTCCACAAGGAGTCTGGCCTACCAAAGGGTTCCATCAGAGGAACAGCAGTGAAGAACCCTGTTCTACACTCAGCCCCGCATGGACAGATAAAGGCCCAGAGTCTCAGACTGTGTCATGTCACACAGGAAAAAGCACTGGAGGCAGAACTCGCACCTGACCCTCTGTTTCCAAGCCCAGGCTGGCTCTGGAAGCCCCCTCAACACATGAATTGGCCTTTCTGACACAAAAGGACCCTGTCCTAACCTCAAGAGGAGGTGAGCTCTGCCAGGGACCATCAAGTCACGATGTTTGACACGGTCACTCGTGGAAACCAAAGGCTGCAAAGCGGCCCCTAGGAAGGATGGAGACACTCACGTAGCCCCCCTCTGTGTGACTTCTCTCACTAACATCCCTCATTACTGGAATTGCTATGATTATTGTTCTCTCCATAGCTTCAGGAAAAATAATATGAGAACAAAACAATTACAGGATGGATACAGATGTCCCACATCATTCCCCCAGAATATCACCAAAAGATCATACTTAGAAAATCAAACCTACTACTATCAAGGGTTAACTTCTAACAAGGTTGCACTCATAATTCCCCACCCCCATGTATAGAACAAGCGTGCCTAAGCTAGTATATTAATCACCCTTCAGGGAGAGGCTGGTATACCATGCCTCAATGACTTCTTTTACCAACTAACACATAAGTAATCTGTTTTGGAAACCCCCAGTGAAACACTAGAGAAATGATTAGCCTCATATTAAAAAACTTGGCAATAATGTCTTGTTGATTGTCTTCTAAAGACATCCCGATTAATTATCTATTTTATTAAAAGTAACAAATGGTTTTCTTTAATTGTCCTCAAGTCTGAGCACCTCACAGGTTAATGAAAGAACTGACCTCTAGCTATGCCATCTGTGATGAAATCATTTATCTTTTGCAAAAGCTTTGTGTGTGTTGTCAGAATTAATAGTAACATAGTATGTAGAATGATCACAGGGTGTTAATCAAACGATTTGTTAAAAGTTAATGTATGACTCATCCAATTATCCAATTATCTCCATTGAACATGTATGTTGAATAATGAAGCAGTGTGCCAAGGAAATATGTAATCATTGGGGGGGGGGAATAAAAATAGTCAACCCTGGGCCAGACAGAGCATTTCCTTGTGACACCTGGTCCCAGACTGACACTTTCAACTGTCTTCCCATCATTCATTCATGCCTTTTCCACCACACCTAGTCAAAGACCCCCGAAACATGGATAGGGCAGGTCCCGGAACCCACAGCAGAGATCAGAATTCAAGGTGGACTGGATTTACGACCGACACTCCTCCTGAGGGAAGCCAATCCTGCCGCCTTGCCTAGCAGGGGATGGAAACTTCTTCCTGACCTGCCGTCTCGTCTGCTCTATCCAGATGTGAGAATGGGGTAGCTTGGTGGGAACCCCCACATTCCCTGGAGGGTCCCCCATCCCCAACGCACTACTGCCAGACCAGAGCTCAGGAGGACAGGAGAGCTGCAGGAGTTCATCAAACCACCAAGTAGGGCAACAGGGCCCAGGGAGCCTGGAACTGCTCCTCTGTCCTCATCCTCTCACTATAAACAACCCTTCATCCCAGGACTCTCTCTGGCTTTCCTCATGCCTCAGCCCTATGCCAGGTGCAGAAGGGATGAATTATGCATCCAATGTTGCATTTGTGGAAATTTCCCCTGGAACTAAGCAGTGTGGCTTTGTTGAGTCTCCCTCCCCATCTCTGTTTAAGAGAGGTTATTTCTGTGGAGGGATGTCTGGGGAGGTATTCATGGAACCATCTGAGCTTTGGGAGACCCCTGCCCACCCAGGGAGGCTCTCCATTTCCCCTGAGCTGTGGAGAAGAGGGCACTGGCCACCTCCAATCCCCAAGGCCAGTATTTCTCTTCAAGGAAAGCTGCTTTCTTGAGGATGAGAACTGGGTTCAAAGGACCATCCCTGGGGTGGGCTTCCTGTTTGAGGGCTCCCCTCCTGCATCTCTTCATCCCAGGGATAGAGTTCCAGGCATAAATGGCTTTTAGTGAGGTTTGTCCTCAGTTCAAGGAGCTTCACAGGTTCCCCGTCACCTCAAGATAAAAAGCAAATGCCTCCCTGGATGTTGGAGACCTTCTTCAATCTGCTCCCTCCTAATGGTCCAGTGGATGGTGGCTGCCCCCCACCTCCACAGCCCCCCAACAGCAGCCTCGAGGTTTTGTGTGGCCCTACATCCTGCACCAAGGAGGGTAGCATCTTCTCCTCTGAGAGAGCATCGAGAAGTTAGGAAACACCCAGCCAGAAGGGATGAGACACCCATCCTCGAACCCAGGCCCGCTTAACTCCCAAGCCAGCCCTCCCCATAGAACATGGTCTCGGAGCCCTGGCACACCATCCACCCTTCCTATGGCATGATAAATGGCCCAGGTGCCTTCAGAACCTCCAACAGAGGTTTCCCTGGGAGTCCCACGAGCGAGGCAGGTGCCAGCCCTCTGGCAGGACTTCATCCTTTGCTCTTCGGGCTTTTCTCTGGACACTGGCAGGTGCCACATCTATGATGCCATCACAAAACTGCTCTGGGTAGATTCAGGGTGCTTTAAGAGCTTCCTGGAGCAGTAACACACAGGGGCTGGTACGTGTTTGAATGCACCCAGGACGTCCCAGGACTCCAGATCCAGGCCTCTGGGGGGTTTGCTCTCACCCCTCCCCAAATAAAGGACCAACCCTGGGGGGCCGGGGGACCCCAGGGCTCCCCTTTGTCCTGTAGTGGATGGAACACCCCTGGAAGGTTCCTGTGAAGGCTCAGAACGTTTAGATTTTGGTCAAACTTGGATGGGAGGAAGGCGTGGGGCCTGTAGAAGGAACTCTCTTCTCTGACACTGGGCCAGAGAAATATGGGCCCCTTGGGGGGTACCAGGAGAAACGTGACACTGACCATGGGCATGAGGACCCCAGAAGGACCCGGGCTCACCTCGGAGGGCCCCAAGGCAGGGAGAAGAAAGCAGGACGGGGGGAGAGCCCTGAAGGAAGGTACCAGGGAAGGGAGCTGGGGATGCAGGGATCAAGGGGGAAACATGGGGACAGGACAGAGACTTGATTTCTGCCTGGGAAACATTCCCCAGGGCACAGGAGGCCCCCCACCAAAGCAGGAGCTCTCCCCCTATTCTGAGCCCTGCTCCCCTGACCTAGCATGAAGCTGTAACAACGTTTTCAAACTTACAAAATGGAGAAGAAAAGGAAATTTAAACACAAAATATGCTAAATATGAAAAGAAAAAAGGAACAATTACAACGGATGTACATGCATTATAAAAGAATTCCTTAAGGAGCCCAGTTAGATGGAAATGCAGCTCTTGAAATATTCCCAAGACACGCTGCCAGGCCCCATGAATCTGGTAAAGTGACTTTCCCAAGTTCCTACAGCTGGCATATGCCAGAAGCACAGCTTGAAAGCAGGGCTGCCCAGGGAGTTTGCCATCTTTGAGCGGGCACAGAATGCCCACATCCGTGCCAGCCTGCCCCACAGCCCCTCTCTCCAGACCCCCATCCTCTTTCTCACAAAGACTACAACGATGTAATTGAAACGGTCATTTGAAGGAAGCAAGAAGGAAACTCCTGGTAAATACAGAGCAACAGTGGACCCACAGGGCCAGGTCACCCTCCTTTTGGCCTCTGCTGGGCACCGCTGAGGCACAACGCCCATCGATGGGCCATGGTGGGCGCCAGGCATTTGCTCAATGACTTACTGGAGTATTAGGGCTCTGTGGCTTTGGGGTATAACAACAGAGCACCGGCTGTCCCCGGGGGGAGGAGGAGGGTCTCCAGGAATGACAACGGTGTGGAAGTCAAAGGCCGCCATTTTGTCAGGCTGAAACGACTGGACTAGAGGCCAAGCCTTGGCCCATCCCCCAATCGGGAGGCTTTGCCGCATCTGCAGAATCTTCCAGGAACTTCTGTTCTGGCCCGATATGGATAAGAAGGGCCCAAGTTCTCAGGGAAGCATTCAAGGCGACCATCCGTCCCAAGGGTCCGGGCTGCCCTCCTCTCCTCTTCTGCGGCCTTCCTTCCCCCACAGGGTCAGACGGCACCGTCCTCACAAGCCCGACTCTCATGCACGGGGTCTCTAACACCCAAGCCAGCGCCCCTTGCCGGACACCCGATGTGAGCCGTCCAAATAGCTCGCGGCAGTGGCAGAGCCCAAAGTGCGCTTCTGCTTTCTGCCCAGTGGCTGCTGCTCTCTAGCTCTAGGCCCACGATTGACCCTCTCCTCTTCCCTGTGGTGAGCCCCCGTTCTGTTCCCCAAAGCCGGGTCCCCAAACCCTCCAGAAGCTCAGAAACGTCCTTCCTGTGCGCAGGAAAGAAGGAGCCCCTCCACAGCACGTCACTTTGTCCAGGGTGTCCCTGGCTGGAGGAGGAGCCCGGAGATGAGGTTCGCTTTAGGGGCAAATCCGGGTTTGGCTGTCGGGGGAGGGTTAACCCCAGAGGCGCCGCGGCAGGACTCTACAGAGGGGAGGCGGAGGGCAGCGACAGGAAGGGAGCCATGACAGCCGGGCAGAGCCAGATGGCCACGGGGACGTCTGAGGCAGCATCGGAGCGGCACCGTGAGGTGGCCAGGCAGGCGGGGGCTCCACCCGTCTCCAAGCCTGCGCTGCCCATCGGGAGAGAAGCCACAGCAGCCGATGGAGGGCAGCCCTCCCCCACTGGGGAGCGGAAGTGTCCACAGGAATGCCTTAAGGCAAGGGGAAGAGGGCAGCGGCTGGAGCTACGCCTCGAGGGGAGGCTCTAATGGGAGGGGGCTCTGGAGGGAGGACAAAATGGCCGCAGCGGGCAGGTGGAATGTTGAGGGCCAGCAAGATCCCGGAGGCTGGTGGCTCGGGTCCGTGCAGGCTAGGAGTCAGAGGCCAGGGAAGGGGGGGCTTTACGAGCCAAAGAAGCTGAGGGAGGCAGCCCTTTGGGAAGATCCATTTGTCAGGTGAGGGGACGATGGGCCGCAGGGAGGGCGGAGAGAGCTGCGCCTGGAGGTCTCCCATGTGACCAGGCAGTGGGGACGCCCATTATTAGGATGGAAGGAACACAAGCTCCGGACCACAAGAAGTTTAGGCCAGACGCGGAGCGTTAGCCCAATGGTGCGTCCCATTGGACAGCGGAAAAGCCCCTTCATACCTCCGATGGGTGGCCCCAGCTCTTTGGGGCTGACACGGTCTGAGCCTCCTTATGTTGGTAATTAAAAGAAGAACTCCAGGCAGGCAGCCAGCTTGTGTCTTTGGGGGGAGGGAGGGCCATCCTGCTGAAAGGATCCG
>NC_077228.1:1689288-1741788 GCF_027887165.1 Monodelphis domestica | reverse complement strand
TCCTGATCTGCACAGCGGATGAAGCCCGCCGCAGCCCAGTGACGCACCAGCTAGCGGCCCGATGGGGCTCCGGAGATCCCTCACTTCTGGAAAGCCCCCGAGCCTCTTGGGGCCAGCAGGGGTCACTGAGTGAATGAGCTTGTGCTGGCCGCCAGAGCCACCTGCTTCCGGGGCTTCACGAGCTCTGAAGGGTGGGATTCGCTTGGCTTTCTCCAGCAGACCGGACGTCCCTCCGTCAATCGCCGTTCTTGGGGGGGGGGGATGTCATTGGCCAGCCGGGATGGAAGCGGCCATCAGAGGAGTCCCTCGCACAAGGCCACTCTCCGTCCTGGGCTTCTCCGGCCACAGAGCTCGCCTACGTGCCGCCATGTTCAATGGTCCGCAGCGCGCTCAATCTGGAGTGGGAAGCGCAGTGCACCGCCACGCGGACGTCCTTCTCGGCTCAGCATCGTCTTCGGTTCTACGCCCGCCCCTTCTGTCTGGCCCCAGAGCAGGAGGGCGGTGACGGTGAAGGGACTGGCCCAGGGTCACCCGGCTAGGAAGTGTCCGAGGCGCCGTTGGAACCCAGGACCGCCCGGCTCTCCACCCCCGAGCCTCCAGTGGCCCCTCACGCTGCTTTCAGGCTCAGCATCCTTCCATGAGAATAACACCAGCCCCGTCTTTGTGAGGATCACGTGAGAGAATGTTTACCAAAGCGGCCACAGGACGCGACTTGCTGGCTCATGACAGAATGTCCGGCTGAGCTGGTGGTGCAGCGATGACCCAACATGCGGAATCTCCTGCCGGCAGGCACGGAGGAGCAGAGGTTCATCGTCGGAAGAGACCTTGGCGAGCTGCCCCATTTTACGGATAAGGAAACTGAGGCGACGAGAGGACGTTCCAAGTCACGCCACTACTAACCAGCAAGGTGAGATCTGAACCCACATCACGGCCGCTAAGCCTTCCACGGCCTCTGTAAAGGTCGGCGAGTAGGGGCGGATCGGCCTTTGTCTCTCCCCCAGGAGGGAAGCTTCCTGAGGGCAGGGACAGTTTCCCCATTTCCTCGGGTCCCCAGGGCCGAGCCCAGGAGGGGCACAGGCGGTACTGAGGCACTTCTTACTTATTTGGGACTGACTGTGTGCCAAGAGCCGCCTAGCCGGCCCTCCCCTCTGGCAAATAACTAGCCCGAGTGACTTGCCAAGAGTAACGGGGAGCGCCGGCACTTGTGCCATGTCCGGGGCTGAACCCAAAGCTCTCTGCCCCGCTGCCCTCGGCCACGCAGCTTCGCATCGCCCTGGGGGTCGCCCCCATTTTTATCTTTCCACAACTGTGGAGCTCAGGGATTCTCAAGAATAACGCTCGTCAAGAAATGAGCTTCTGCAGCCTGAAGCACCATTTACCAACCAGCAGGAGGCAGCCTGATCACCTCCGAACACTGCGCTCTGGACTCAAGTCGTGGACCAACGTCAGGCTACAAAAGTAGGAAGATGGACAGGTCAGTGGGAAGGAATGGAGACATAGAGCTAGCTTTAAACTAGGGTGTGTGTGCGTGTGCATGTGTGTGTGCATGTGTGCGTGTCTGTGTGTGTGCATGGGTGTGTCTGTGTGTGCATGTGTCTGTGTGTGCGCATGTGTGCGTGTGTCTCTGTGTGTCTCTGTGTGTGCATGTGTGTGTCTGTGTGTGCATGTGTGTCTCTGTGTGTGCCTGTGCCTGTGTGTCTCTCTGTGTGTGCATGTGTCTGTGTGTATATGTATGTGTCTGTGTGTGCACATGTGTGCTCTCTGTGTGTCCATGTGTGCATGTGTCTGTGTCTGTGTGTCTATGTGTGTGCGTGTGTCTGTGTGTGTCTGTGTGTATATGTATGTGTCTATGTGTGCATGTGTGTTCTGTGTGTGTCTGTGTGTGCATGTGTATGTGTCTCTGCTCTGTGTGCATGTGTCTCTGTGTGTGCGTGTGTCTGTGTGCATGTCTGTGTGTGCATGTCTGTCTGTGAATGTGTGCGTGTCTCTGTGTGTGCATGTGTGTGTCTGTGTGTGTGTGTCTGTGTGTGTGCATGTGTCTGTGTGTGTCTGTGTGTGCATGTGTGTGCATGTGCCTGTGTGTGTCTGTGTGCGCACACATGTGTGTGTCTGTGTATGTGTGTGTGTCTGTGTGTGCATGTGTGTGTCTGTGTGTGCATGTGTCTGTGTGTCTCTGTGTGTATATGTATGTGTCTGTGTGTGCATGTGTGTTCTGTGTGTGTCTCTGTGTGCATGTGTATGTGTCTATGTGTGTCTATGTGTGTGCATGTGTGTGTCTCTGTGTGTGTCTGTGTCTGTGTCCGTGTCTGTGTGTGCATGTCTGTGTGTGCATGTGTCTGTGTGTCTCTGTGTGTGTGTCTGTGTGTGTCTCTGTGTGTGCATGTGTCTCTGTGTGTCTCTGTGTGTGTGCATGTCTGTGTGTGTGTCTGTGTGCGCATGTGTATGTCTATGTATGTGTGTGTCTGTGTGTGCCTGTGTGTCTCTGTGTGTGTGTCTGTGTGTGCATGTGTGTGTCTGTGTGTGTATCTGTGTGTGTGTGTGTGTGTCTGTGTGTGCATGTGTGTCTGTGTGTGTGAGAGAGACAGAGACTATGCCTGTTGCCTTGCCTTCAGGGAGCTCATTCATGATGTCGTTGGGGAAAATAAGCAGCCCCTCCGTGAGGCACAACGGCTCAACGAGTGACGCGGAGAGGAGGTCCGTTTAAGGCTCTCTCTGAGGCTCAGCGATGGATGGGGACGACGGTCCCCGCGAAGGCATTCTGTTTCTCTTCCGAGTCTGGACTCTCGAAAGTTGGGTGCTCCGCCACAGAATTGGGGGTGCCGGCTGGATTCTGGGGCCCGTTTCCAGGTGGCTCTCCCTCTTAGTGGCAGGACCAACTGGCCCAGAAGAGCCACTCTTTTCAGTTCTGGGGAACAAGTGCCCCAAGCTGCCCTGGAGCCTGACTGGGTTCACAGGGACTCTGACTAGGACGCGCTCAGATGCTCGAGAACGTGCCCGAATTCTCTGTGAGCTGCCCGTCTGCAGGGACACTCGCCCTCTCGGACCCCTCGGGGAACCTGAACTAGATCCAGTGGAGAAGGAGAATCGTCCATCGGCTGGAAATGTCTCACCGGCAAAGGGACTCGATGCGAAGGCGGCATCAGGAGAAGAGTCTGGCCCGACTGCGACAAGAACGGCTCGTGGGGCTGCGATGGCAACAGAAAGCGACTGATGGAGAGTGTGGACACGGGCATTAGAGGGAAAGTCGGGCTGAATACAGGGAAGTCGATGGACTCCCACCGTGGACAGGCCCGGAGCAGGACAAGGCAGGCGGCCGAGAAGTGCCCGGCACGCCCTGGCGCCCCTCGTGGTTTTCGGTCCTTCTCTTGGCAGTGCAAGTAGCACACGAAAGTCACACAACGTGGTCCTAACCTAAACTTTACAGCCATGACCAAGACCATGAGATCTCGCCAAAGGGTCTGGGTCCAATGACTTCACTGGACGGTGAGGAAATGGAGGCTTGGGGTGATAAACGACTTCCCCTGGATGGGATCACGTCGCCAGTAAAAGAAATACAAGGCGATTTCTCAAAGACGACCCAGCCCATTCCCTTCCTTCCCTTCAGTTCTGGGCCCGACAAGTTCATGGGCCATGTGCAGTGGCAGTCCAGATGCTCACCAGCTGTGTGACCCTGGGCAAGTTGCTGAACCGTGCCTGCCTCAGTTTCCTCTCCTGTCAAATGAGCCGGAGAAGGAAATGGCCAACCAGTCCCGTATCTTTGCCAAGAAAACCCCCAACGGGGTCACCGAGAGTCAGACCCAGATGAACCACCTGAACTCCCCCAGTGACGTCCAAGGGGGGTGCGCCGATGGGCACGTGTCGTCTGTCCAGCTCCAGGACATGGTCTAGAGCCAAAGGGCTTCATGTCTTGGGGTCATGGACCTCGTCCCCCTTGGGCGATCGGCTGAGGCTATGAGCCGTCTCTGAAGAAGGAGTCATGAAGGCAGTGAAGAACACTAGCACGCGCGGCTCATGCACCCCGCAAGGTCCGGGCACGCTGCTGAGCACCAGGAGAGCCAGGAGAGGCTGAAGGGAAGGAGGGCCAGGAGGCTGCCCCAAGTCGAGCGCGACCCCAGCCTGCTCTGCTTCTCTCTTCCTCAGTGGATGGACTCGTGCTAATGCACCCACGGATGGCCCCAGGGATCTTTAGAGAATCATGGGCAGCTTCCCCACAGGCAGAAGGCCCGGGGGTGGCGCCCCCCTCTGGGATGGCAGACTAGGAAAGGACCGCAAACACGCCCCTCCGTCGGAGCTCAGAGGTATCGAGAGCTCCCGCTAGACACGGGAAGCGTCGCTGCCCTGGAGCTGACGGGTGGGAGACGTCCGTCTTTCTGAGGCATCTCAAGGCGCTGGAGCAGCAGCCCAGTCAAGGACGCTCCCCAACCCCTCCCCACACTTTTTCGGGGGGCCACATCAGCTCATTGGTATTTTTCAACGCTTCCACGTCCCCGGGAAGCATCGTGGTGGCCCGGACGCCTTCTGAGCCTGGGCCGGAGTGACACCAGACGTTTAACTATCTGATGGTCAATAAAACAACGCTGCCATGCAGCGATCCAAGGGCCAAACCAACGGTGCCCGCTGAAGAGTCAAACATCTTTCCGGACTGAGGGGTGGTCCGAAGCCCCCGAAGACCTGCAAAAGCCATTCCTGCGACGACCGAAGACTTTCCACGTTGCCGCCCCTGAGTGGCAGTTGTGTACATTCTGTCGGAATGACTAGCTCAGCCCCAGAGAGCAGAGCGCCGGACGGGGGTCCGAGGGTCTGCGTTTGACTCTCGCCCCCACTTTCTGCCAGTGGCCTTGACCAGGTCCCGTATCTTCTCTGGACTGTTTGCTTGTCTGTAAAATGGGGGGCTGGACTAGATGACCTCTGAGGCCAGCCTGCAGTGTGCCGGCCGATGTTTAACAGCTGGATCCCCTTTTTTGTGTGTGAGCTGAAATGCGTTGAAGTTTACTAGGCATCATCAGCGCTCAGTTTCATGGGTCTAAATGACCGCCGAGGCAATGAAGCAAGCCCCGATTTGTAGCGTTTGCCATTCCCAAGGTGTACATTGGGCAGCTGGGGGCACCCTAGTGCATCGAGCGCAAGGCTGGAGGGAGGAAGCCTCATCTTCCTCCGCTCACATCAGCCTCACACAGCAAGTCACTTCGCCTTGGCTGCCTCCATTTCCTCGTGTGTAAAATGAGCTGGAGAAGGAAACGACAAGCCGCTCCGGTATCTTTGCCAAGAAAACACCAAAGGGGGTCGCCTAGGGTGGGACACAGCTGAATAAGGAGAACAAATATTCCCACAGAAAATCTAGCAAGCAGCTCTCACGATCCAGTTGCAGCTTGTACATTCTGGGGTCCAGCTGGAAATAATAGCAATAAGAATGCAGCAAGAGTGCCGTTCATCCCAACAAGGAAGCACTTATGGAACTCTCCCTGCGGAAGGAATCACGGGAAGTGGCAGCCATAAGTAAAACAATTCCACCTCAACCAGAGAAAAGCACTCTGTGATGCTCCCTTCCCACTGGGGCTTTGGAACAAGAGACGATTCCGATCTCACGGAGCACCAGTCTTGCCAAGTGGGCCTTGATTTATTGGCTGGTTGGTGGTCTAGACTCGGGAGAGCCACGGACGACTGTGGATTCCCAACATTCGAAGCCCACAGCCCGGACCGTGCAGCAGGGAGGAGAGCCCTCGGCTTTGCCCTCCCAATCCAGCGAGAAGCAGGGAGCTCCCAGCCACCCTCTTGCCGTCAGGTAGAAGGGCGCCTCTCTGCTCCCGTGGATGTCTAGACCATCCGAAAGGGGGTCGCCTCCCTGCTGAACGTCCCAGGGAGCAAACTAAGGTGAGAAAGGGACGAGCCTCTCACTCCCACCCAGCTGGTTATAGAACTCCCCACACCGGAAACTGAGGGGAAATGGGAGAAAGCTCCGGGCCACCCACTATAGATGCTGCAAGGCTGCGACCCCCCAGAGACGACGAGGATCTGGGCAGGAACAGAGGAAGATGGGACTCCGCAGAATCGCAGCCTCTCTGCACAGTCAGCAAGCCAAGCACCGTCCGGCCACCTGAGTGGTGCAGGCGCCATGCGCGCCATCTCAAAGCGCAAACGAGCGACGTCATCAAGTCGGATAAAGCGGCGACATTCTGATTGGGGCCAAACCAGAGGGAAGTCAAGGGGAGCGGCGAGCACACGAGCCTCCTCTCCGCACCGTTTTTGCAGAGCCGAAGCGGCCAACGGGGCTTATGGTGGTCTAATGGACCCTTTTGTCTGTCTGCCTACGGAGTGACTTTGATCCCCGGTTTTGTCCATTAAAAACAAAGAAATTCTCCGAATGTGAAAACAGACTGAAGTGGAGCGTGCACGAGACGAGCCTTTGAGGAAGCCGCGGTTAGGAACCGTCATTCATTGTCCGGACAGAGTGGGCCGCCGGCCGCCACGAGGTCCATTTAGAGCCTCGCTTCTCCCTGGACTACGGACGCGCATGTTCGAACATTAAGAGAAGCTGCCCTGAAGTGCGGTGGGAAAAGCTTCCTCTGGTGGCTGGATGACTGTAGCCAAACTCCGACTGTCTGATTGCCTCCAGATCACAGCTGCAGT
The DNA here is from genome assembly GCF_027887165.1 of Monodelphis domestica. NCBI lineage: Eukaryota > Metazoa > Chordata > Mammalia > Didelphimorphia > Didelphidae > Monodelphis > Monodelphis domestica. The sequence goes on along the minus strand of NC_077228.1, from coordinate 1,735,161 downwards.
CCACAGGCTCGTCTCCCTCCCCTGAGCTCGGCGCTGCGCACAGACGCTCGCTCTCTGCTGCGCAGGAGCTCACTTGCGCCTGCAGGGTGCAGAGGGGTCTGTAGTGAGCAGAAATGGCCACTGAATGGGAGCTGACATCAGCGGGAGAGCCGAGCAATGGCAGGCACAAGGCAAGAGCTCCTGCCGAAGGCGGATGTGAGGGGATTCGTGAAGGAGGCCGGAGAAGCCGGCACCAACCCGGCAGCTGGGCAGAGGATGGACTGGAGCTGAGAGGCGGGAGACACTCAGACGATGAAGCACCTACTATGTGTGCCAGGCTCTGTGCTAAACAATGGGGAAGGGGCAAAGGGCAGTCCCTGGCCTCAAGGAGCTTGCAATCTAATGGGACAGGAATAGCATGGAAAAAACCAAAAACCCACATCCGGTCAAGATCGAGGCAGGATACATTAGAGAGAATGTCGACAGGCAGGCACAGGAACCAAGAGGGGCCGGGGAGGCCTTCTTATAGGCGATGGGATTCTAGCTGGGACTTAAAGGAAGCCAGCGAGCGGCTGAGCGAGCAAGGCCAGTAGTCAGAGCAGAGGAGGGGGAGGGTCCAGCGAGAAGGACCAGAGCTGAGAGGCAGAGTCTCATTTGTGGGACCTCCGGGGACCAGCATCACCACATCCAAGAGGACGTGCGGAGGAGCAAGCAGAAAGAAAATGAGAAAAGTGGGGGAGGGGGTCCAGGGGAGGAAGGCGTCATTCAGTGCCAGGCAGAGGATTTTGTATGGGACATAGCCACATCAGGGTCGGAGGGGGAATCTGAATCCACATCTTCCTGGCTCAAGGCAAGTCTCCAGCCACTAATGGTGGACGCCCACTGTGGGCAGTGAGGACAGCCTGTGACCCAGTGATCCCACTGCTCAGACTGAGTCTTAAAGGCTTTATTCAAGTAAAAAAGAATAATAAAATGTCCATCATGGCTTCGGGGGTAACAGTGAAAAGAGTCTAACGCCTGGGGAATGGGCACAGGAATGGAAAGAGCATCTGGAAAGTGACAGACATGAAGACTGGATAGAAATAGGGAAAGTCTTATCTGAAGTCATGCCAGCAGGGGAAAAGCCACCCAGTGACAATGACTCGACTCTATATGATAATGTGGAATATTGTTGGGATTTATACATGGCTAGATGGATGGATAGACAGACAGATAACCAGACAGATAGAGGACAACCAGACAGACAGACAGACAGATAGATAGATAGATAGATAGATAGATAGATAGATAGATAGATGGATAGATGGATAGATAGATAGATAGATAGATAGATAGATAGATAGATAGATAGATGATAGATGGATAGATGGATAGATAGATAGATAGATAGATAGATAGATAGATAGATAGATGATAGATGATAGATGGATAGATGGATAGATAGATAGATAGATAGATAGATAGATAGATAGATAGATAGATAGATGATAGATGGATAGATGATAGATGGATGGATGGATGGATGAATGGATAGATGGATGAATAGATGGAAAGATAGATATGCAAACTGTAAAGTGTCTCCATGGGCAGCTAAGCTAATTGAGCACTGAACCTAGAAGCATGAAACCAGTTCAAATCCAACCTCAGACATGTCTTAGCTATGTGACCCTGGGTAAGTCACTTACCTGCCACTTTAGTATCCTTATATGTAAAAAGGGAATAATAATATCAACTACCATGAAGATGAAACGAGGCGACATTTGTGAAACACTTTGTAAACCTTAAAGAACTCTATAAAAATGCCAGATTTTCTTACAAAGCTTAGCAGCTCCCATTATTATTGAAATCATCAAGGATCAGGACCAGAAGACACCTCAGAGGCTGCCATCTTGTTCAAGCTGTACCTAAACAGACTTCTTCCACAGTGATGCTCATCCAGTCTCTCCTCTGTAACCTGAGTGGAAGATCCCACCCACTAGAGTCAGTCAATTCCCCTCACTGACTCCAGGGCAAAGGATCATGGGAGCCCAGTGGGTACTCCATCCATCCTAAGCCCATTTTACAGGTCAAGTGAACTGATTTGCCTCCAATTACCAGGCAGTAGGAAGCGGGCTTTCAAATGTAGACTTCCTGACCCAAATCTGGAGTTCTTCCACCATACACTCTCCCTTGAGTAGTCTTTCCTTGCATTGCGCTGAAATCTGCCTCCCCGCCATGCCAGGCCAACAGTATTTGTACCCTCTAGGGCCAAAGAGAACCAGCCTTTTCACTCTCCAGATAGACTGTGAGCTCTTAGCCCCATTGAACTAGAGACAGAAAGGTCTGAGTGGTCACTGGGGTCCTGATCCCATTCCAGGCCACACTCCTGCCTCTCTGGACTTCTCTGCCATGCCACAGGAGCCACATCTACTCTGCATCTGGACTTCTGTCCCTGAGGCCTCTCCCTGATTGGCTGGTTCCTCCTAGAACCTCCATTTTGAGGACGGTGCCCGGACCATCCATGACTTCATTCCTGTCTCGCTACCAAGCCCCCAAGTTGGCAACCTTCATTTGCACCCCCAGCCTCTTCTTCTTTGTAGCTTCCTCTTAGGTGCTGTCTTTGTCCCCTTTAAGGTCCTCAAGGATGAGACTAGTTTGGGGTTCATATTTGGATTCCCAACACTTAGCACTGGACTTGGCACACAGGAAGTGCCTAATGGATGCTGAGAACTTGACATCAAACTCAATCCTCATAATTTACAAGAAAACCGAGACCTGGAGACATCAAGTGGAATGCTAAAGGGCATACTGGTAGAGCTCATCCCAAGCAGAATTGGAACCCAGGTCCTCTGCCTCCAAAACCAGTGTTCTTCACAGTGTTGGGCTTTGGCTCAACAGGGAACAGTCCACCGACGGGAAGAAGGAGAGCAGGTGAAGGCTAGCCTAACTGAGAAGTCACTTATTCAGGTAAAACTCAATATAGCTCCACCCCAGAGCCAGGGAACAAAGCTGAGTGGCTTGACATCCACAATTTGCTGAACTTCCACCAAACCCTACCCTGGACCGTTGGGAGCCAGGTGGCCAGGAGCAAGTTGCTCTGAGGCTCCGTTCTCTCATCTGTAGAAAGGGGATGATGACTCCCTGGGACACCAAGCACAGGGTTGTGGTGGACGTCCCAGGAGATGGTGTATAAAGAGAGCTTCTTTGTAGTTTGGGAGAGCCTCAGGACCCCCTCTCGGAATCCTGGTTTTAAAAGCACAAGACAAAATGCACTGAGCAACAAGGAAAACCAATTACATGGGAATTTGGCCATCCAAATTGCAGCATCCCAAGCATATTCACATCTATGAAATATAGATGACTGTATTACTACTGTGTCTCCAAGCATGAGGCTTTACCGATAAGGTTTGTGAAGGTAACCTTGACCTGATCACGAGACCTATTGCCCAACACAAGTCCATTAACATGTTCGGAGACTTGCCCGGGAAAGCGTGGTTATGTCCTACACGCCCAAAAGGTGTTCCCTCTACCTTGCCACCCAATCTTAATTGTCTATACTTTGTGATGTGGTTACTACGTCCTTGGGAGTACCGCCCAAGCAGGACATGAATAAATTCAGAGGCAATCCCATGAACTTCCTCTTGGCCTTTCTCCCTTCCATGGAGCTCCACTGGGCTCCTCAATGACTCTGTCTCTCTCTTCTTGACCTTCTCCTTCCCCGAGGCTGGAACCATCTCGGCCTGCATTCCCTACCTTAATCTCCTCCTCCACCTCGTGTTCCTTTGTACTCATACTTTCCTACCAAAGGGAGTATCATAGGGGTCGCCTGCCCTATCCAATCACTGACTTGTCCCTGTCTTTCATTCTCCACCCTGGTTCTCGGTTCCTACCTCTCCTCGGGTCCCATCACAAAGGTGAGCCCCTTCCCTTGTGGGACCCTGCTGGTCAGGGAAGTCCATTAAGTGACACCCCACACGTGGCACCCCGGATTTGGGAGCGAAATTCCTTTGTCCCAGGCATTCAAGCACGTGCAACTTGAGGAGCGATCACTGAGGTACGGAATCACAAAGGCGTGACCTTGCAGGTGGCCTCTGACGGTAAGAAACGTCTTTTATTTCTATTTCTTATTTTAGAAATTATTCAGAACCGGGTCCATAAGCCTCATCATATACTCGTCACCTTAGACAGTTAATGTCTCTAATTGAACAGAAAGGTATTGAGATCTCTGAAGCATTGCTTAAATAGGCACTGAAGCAAAGCCTGAATTCCCAGCAAGGGGAGTTCCCAAAGTGCAGCTATGAGATCTGATTGGTAAAAGAAAAAACGAGGCAGTATCAGAAAGAAAGACAAAATATCACAAGTCAGTTGGAATACTTGGGAAACTACAAGGATGGCCTTGATGGCACAACCTGTGCAGACTTTAGGCATCACAGGTGCTGGAAAGCCAAGCCTCAGTCTAACCCTAATTCTCAGAATGCCGAAGGTCCCTCCACCTGTGGAGGAAAAAGCCTCTGCTCAAACCTGTCTCTTAGGGCAGATGGCCGAGAGAGCGCCATGGGCAAGTCTAACACTTTCTCCTAATCTTTTCACTATGGAGGATTCCATTCTAAAAAGCGCAGAAGCCATAACGTTCAGTGTGTTTGGCTCACGGCTCCCTCCTCTACCTTTTAAAACGTGGGAAATGAGGCAAAGGGCGTTAAACGCAAAGCCATTTCAGCATCCCAATCATAAGGTAGAAGGATCTTTCCAAATGCAAGAGGAAGTCTCTTCCTCGGAAGCTTTCAGCCTTCTCCAGCCACCTTCATCCTTTAGGGCTTCTTGTCTTGTGCAGCCCGCCCCTCCCCCGCAGAACTCTGCAAGCCAAAAGGGCAATAAGGAGGCTACAGAGAGCCCCCTGCAAAGGAGAAGCAGGATTTCTAGATTGTGCTGAAACATACAAAAATATGGGAAGCTCGCAGCATCACAGAGCTGATCAAAACTCTTTAGCAACAAATTTTACACCATATGATTGGAAATTAAGGAAAATATTACCTGCTGCTAAGAGCACATGGATTCTAATTACAATGCTACATTAAACAAGGAGGATTGACTTATCTTTCAGTCTTTTGCTCTTCCTTTCACTAAAGATACTAACAATATACTTAAATCACTTCCTTTAACTTATCTATCCTTGCTATCTCTCCCCTGTCTGTTGCTGCAGAAACAGACAGAAATATTCTATGTCAACCTCTACCTCCACCCATGCTTAATGTAGTATTAGGACCATTTAAAATGTATAGAAATAAGCAGGTAGAAATGTTTCTCCTACAAAACTTAGAAATGATTCCAGTAGTACAGAAGGAAGTTTAATTCAGCCTGTGGCCATTGAAATCCTGACTCCTCTAGAAATTCAAAGCAGAGTATTAAGCTTCTGGCTAAAGCATACGGGGCTAGATAAGACCAAAACAGACAAGTCCTAGAACCAAACCATTCTTATCAATTAAATATAAGTTCATGGCAAGACATTTCTTGACTTAAACATTGCTTATTGCAAAAGTGAGGCAAGAAAAAAGCCAAAAATCGTAACTCTGTGCCATAACACTCATCTACCAGAAGTTACCTGGCACAGGTGAATGGTGAAAGTTTAATGAGCAACGCTTAAACTTAGAGCAAACCTTTCATCACTTTGGGCTACTAGCGTAAGGTTAAAGTGCTGTGATGAGACAATCTCTCACATAAGGACCATAAGATCATATCAAAGCATGAAAACTATTCCTTAAGCACCTAAAGGAAGGCCAGTTTAAAAAAAGCAGAGCACATGTTTGCCCTAACTAGGAAGCAAACAGACATTTTGCTCTCAAGAGGACAAACGAGCAAAAAGACTTTCTTATCAGCAAACCTCTCCACCAGTTTAGCATTTCTAAAAGGAACAGGCCTTTTGAAGCCGCACCAGAGAATACAGGAGGAATATTATTTAAATGTAAAGGTATAAACCTGTTATGTCTTTCAAACAGATCTTTGCTAAAAGATGGTATTATTATGAAGCAAAATTTAAAAAATTAAATTGTCTTAATTTGGATTGGACATGGCAAAATTACATAAGAAGGTCCAATTGTATTTCTTATAAGGCAAAGTTTTAAAGTTAAAAAGTCAGAGAAAGACTTTTGTCATATGCTTCAGGAGATATTTTATCTGTAATAATATTTTAAAAAAGAATTATTGTATAACTGTAGGCCAAAAACCAAGGTATAAACACAAATTTATCAAGGTTTTCAGAGGTAAAATCCTCATGGACTCTTGCAACCATGTGACTCACTACCAAAATTATTTGGATCTGGAAAGAAAACTTAATTCAGCAGTTTCATAAATTGATCCATACGCCTACACCTCAGGTTACAAGTTTTTATGGCAAATATTGAATATTATCAAAAGCAAAATTAAAAATCAGTGCAAATTTTTAATTGACCAACATCAATTGGCATATGCTTTAGAAAACTTTCATATATATTCAAATTTTAAAGATGTAGGAATCATTAAAATTTTAAACAAGACATAAGGTCAACAAGGATAAAAATTAGCAACCATTATTTAAAAACCTGTATAAAGTTAAAAAATTGTATGTAAAGCACATTACTGCCACTTTATCCAAAAAGCAAATTAATAAAAATTACTCAATATCAAAATAATATAGCATCAATTCTAAATATGAGACACATTCTCAGCATTGCAAGGCATCAAAGTAAAAACAGTGCTGATAGGATTCAAATTGTTAATCAGTAATAAATTATTAAGGTTATTAATTAATTTGATTAACCAGTAACAGTGACTTATGTGTGGTTTAGAATGGGCAACACTACCACTTATTGAAATTGCATATATCAATCCTGATCATTATTGCAGTATAAAACCAATTACTAGTGTACAAGCTCAAATGTTACTTGCACAATGTGGTCCATTTTGGCAACAGAATCTTGTAAAACTCTTAGGTAAAATTGATAATTCCATTCATATTATCAAAATCCTTTCAGTCATAAATTTAAATTTGACAGTTTAAAAATAATAACATCATGGCAATTGCTATGCTTACACTTACTGCATCTATTTAGGGTACAGCAGATTGTTAAATGCACAGTATAAGTTTATACAAAAGCAAAAGCTACATGCAGACAGGCTACTGCTTAAGATCACAGCACAAGCTGGTAAAATCAAATGTGATTTATGGTATAATGCTTTTATGAGTATTGGTTCAAAACGTGGATATTAAACATCTTATTGCAAAGCCAAGGTGAAATCATTATCAAAGGCAAATGGCCTTGAGGACACTGTTTTGAGCAGACACAGATCACTTGCACTCTCTGACACATCAGAGTGCCAAGTCCATTATTCCTCAATATTTTATGCACACAAGTGAAATTAGCTACCAGTGCAAAATCTTGTGAATGTTATCATGTCACTCATGCACTTAAAACATGTGTCCGAACTAAACATTGTGGACTAAGGGAGGCATTACAACATGCCCCTGTGGTATAAAAATCTAAAAGCTAACGTGATGGGAGATAATCACTCTCCTGATGTATAGGATTAATCTCAAAATGATAAAGTATGCAAAGTTTTTACAGATCTTTTAAATAATTGGGCATATCTAACTATTCCAAAACAATTGTGGAGTAACAGTGCTTGCAACAGCAAAACATGGGCTGAATGGGATAATCCATGGCCTAAATGCAAGCAATTTCAAAAGGGCTCAAAAGAATTGATAAGCCCCAAACTCCAAACACAAGAAGGAGATATTTTCAGCCACTTTCTAATTTAACAAGACCCAATAAGGCTTTCTTTTGGGGTCGAGATTTCTGTTTATTTTCTCAGATACCAGAAGTCCATGGAAGAAAACGGAAATGATCCAGCTGAAAGACAGCCTGCCCAGAAAGTCAATGCAGATGTGCCTGGCACCATCCACAACATGGCACCAATGCCAGACAACAGGAAAAGCAGCCAATGAGCGGGAAAAACTATCACTGCTCTATAGGCAGGTCTAATGCAATATCCACACAAATGTACTTGTATGAAAGACAATACCTAGAGAAAAATAACATTGTTATTCACTAGCATTCTATTATGCCAGTATATGGGTATTTGTTGTAAGATCTAAGTTCATCACGTACCTGAAAACTTACCCTTTGAAGTATTTGTACAATATGTAACCTGCAATTATTTTAGTGGAATTGTTCCATGTTACCCAAATTTGATCAAATGAATATCATACTATTGAAATGTTATAACAATACAGTGAATACTGTCCAATTGTAACACAAATTGTTGCTATCATCCAAAATGTATGTATAATATTTATCTTATAGGGTTCATTTTAAATTTGTAAGAACGAATTAGGTCTTCATTAGAATCAATCTTATTCAATAAGTTTTTGGAAAAGCATTGAAGCTTTTTAAAAAGAAAAACGGGGTGGAAATGGTATTACTAACCATCTATCTCTCCTACACCCCAGAAGGAATATAAGCTAATATTATTAAATCACAATTCTCATGTAATGATAAATGTTACATTGTATGTTGTACATGGATTGGGCTGAATATTGCCAGGAGATTAAGACTGTCAGGGACCCAACAGGATGATAATTTTGGGTCGAGGTTTTGTTTGTATGTTTACAGAGAATGAAAACACCTGGTCACCCACCAAGCACGTCATGCCATGAGGCACAGGACCAGGAAGAGAAGCAGACGAGTACCATCTATGATGCCAGCTGATTGCATACCAAGCAAGCGGCAAGAAACCATTATTGGTGACTATAAAAACCAAACACTGACATTATACTACTTTTAATGACATTTACTATTCTACTGAAGGACAATTATCATGCTGACATCCATTGGTCTTTCGTAACTAAACCAATATCAAGCATGTCAACTTGTATGGACTAAACCCCACTCATATATTTATGACGCCAGATGGATCCCACACTCCAAAGACTTTATCATGGGATCAAAATCGAAACAGCTATAATTGTTCAAACACTAATGTATATCTTTCATTTTGGATATCCGTTATATATGTCAAAAGGAAATCTATTTTGTACGCATTGTAAAACTCCTTGTATTGTAAAAAATTGGTCTATCAACAAGGGTATAGACATTGGTATGCCTCTCCAAAGGACAGGAGATAGAAATTTTTCATTCATGAATACAAGAATTATGTTCAATGCAAGAGATGCAGAATAGGAATGTTCTATGCACAGATGGTCCTGATGTCACACTCAAAAAAAAGGGATGAGATATCAGGCAAAATGCACTTTAGAAATTTTTAATTAGGAACCAAGGTTATTGAAAATTGATCATCTACATCCATGTGTAGGTTATATTCCTGACAAAATCTATGTAGACATTATGTGCCAACTGCCATTGCTGTAGTTAAATGATAACATCATTGTTGATCACTACTCCTGAAACCCCATCTTAATGGAAACTCTTTCTTGCTCTCTAACACCAGTCCCAGAATTCAGACGGCCGCTGGATTCGGGGTATATTAACTTCCACTTCAGGTACTGGAAGACGTTCTGATACATGAAAGTAAAGCCTAGGTTGGACAATCTCTGTGGACGCGCAGTTGTTGAACCTCCTAGATGGAATAGGTTATTACTCACATACATAGAGCAAAGGCAAAGTATACACTAAGTTTCTCTTTTTTGGAGTATGTATTGAAAATAGGAAAAATTTTGGCACTAATAAGATTGTAGAAAAAGCACATTGAATATTATTCATTTACAACTAGGAAAAGTAAGTTACATCAAACTCTGTATGATCAAGTAACTGTAGAAATTGCTTCTACATAGAAAGCAACTCAAGCTTCTATCACTCCAAACATTGGTTTGGTGGAATGAATTTTGCAAACATCGGTTATGTTATTCTAGGTTATTATATTGATTAACTCATTTATAGCAGATTTAAATAAGGCTCATATAAGAAATATGCAGCCAGAATGTACAAAGTCATTTCATTAGCTTCATTTTTGTTACGTCTTCAACAAATCAAAATGTTATATTTATGGCAAAATTGATATTTGTATTAATGTTTGCACTACTGTTTGAAAAATGTAAAAGATGCCAATATCTTTGGTATGCTATTTTTAAAAAAAAAAAGGGGGATAAGACAGAAAGTATTTTTAAGAACATTTTTATATCATTTTAATCCTTTTGAGCAATTTTGATTTGATGCTCTCACTCTATTTTCTCTGAATATTTTGATTATACTATGTTGTTTTCATTTTTCTCTTATATTTTGAAGTATATTTCAAGTACTTTTAACACTCTAATCCTGAGCTATGAAGGTGCAAATGTTTCTCTTAATATGTACCCAACAGAATCAGATTACAAGAACGTGACAGCAATTGTTAAAGTTACAGGTGACTATCCTGGGAAACCATCACTGATTGCATAAAAAGAGAATGCAGAGGACACCTCAATGGTCCAGACAGCCAAAGCCACACACCCAGACATATATTCCATAAGAGATGGATATATGTGGACTGCTGAGATTGGAGGTCCTGGGACACGGTGCTTGACACCCTCATTCACAGGTGGCTCGGGTATCAAAGTCCAACCATATTGCCATGTGGCAGGCATCTAGGCGGGTGTATCCCTAAAATGCATAATCAGTACAAGGGAGAAAAAGGAAATTCCCCTTCATATCCAGATGCAGTCATCTTTTATCTTGCTACAAAAGCACTGGCAACTTCTTGTAATCCTAACTGTATGTGGGTGATAATCTAATGCACCTATCCTATGTTCTATGGGACTACTACCTCAATAATTCAGGATAATCAGAGTGAAATCTATTTTCTCATTACTTTTGTCATTATTTTTAATCGTTTATGAAAATTTTTATCTTTGATTTTGATTGTTTAGTATTAAGAACACATTTTATCTTTGCAATAATCTTTATGAGCAAAGAGGAAGATTTTATTATTGTTGATAATCACAATTACTTTTTTCAGCCAAGGCTTTGGCAATATATTTTGAATATCTATTTTTAATCACTTGAAGCATCAATTGGTGATGCTACATGATTTTTATATTTTTAATTTTGGTCACATTTCTATATCAACCACCTTTCATTTAAAAAAAAAAAGGGGGGGGGGATATGTAGCATCCCAAGCATATTCACATCTATGAAATATAGATGACTGTATTACTACTGTGTCTCCAAGCATGAGGCTTTACCGATAAGCTTTGTGAAGGTAACCTTGACCTGATCACGAGACCTATTGCCCAACACAAGTCCATTAACATGTTCGGAGACTTGCCCGGGAAAGCGCGGTTATGTCCTACACGCCCAAAAGGTGTTCCCTCCATTGTACCACCCAATCTTAATTGTCTATACTTTGTGATGTGGTTACTACCTCCTTGGGAGTACCGCCCAAGCAGGACATGAATAAATTCAGAGGCAATCCCATGAACTTCCTCTTGGCCTTTCTCCCTTCCATGGAGCTCCACTGGACTCCTCAATGACTATGTCTCTCTCTTCTTGACCTTCTCCTTCCCCGAGGCTGTAACCATCTCGGCCTTCATTCTCTATCTTAATCTCCTCAACCACCTTGTATTCCATTATCCTCATTTTCCGCCTTAAGGAAAATCATAGGGGTTGCCTGCCCTATCCAATCACTGATTTGTCGGTGTCTTTCATTTCCACCCTGGTTCTCGGTTCCTACCTCTTCTCGGGTCCCATCACAAAGGTGAGCCCCTTCCCTTGTGGGACCCTGCTGGTCAGGGAAGTCCATTAAGGAAAACCCCACACAAATCTCTTTGAATCCAGATTTCCGGACCGCCAGGGAAAGAGTCCTGCCCGGGCACATTCTGGGCCAGTTGTTGTCACTAATGTACTCAAATGGCAGGCCTGGGGATTAGGACATCATGGAGACAAGCCCCACCCGAAGGAGGAAGCTAGACCCAATGGGCGCAGGGGGCTAGTGGCCTCGAAGGCCACTTCCTCAAACAGGAGGGTAAAGGCTGGAAGACAGCTGGGTCTGGCTGGCTCTACACTTCAGCACACAAGCTTTCAGGCCATCCATTCCATTTGTGGAAAAGGGCTCCAGCCAAGTCTCCTTGGCACACGGTGAGTCCTAGCAAGAGCCAGCGGCTCAGTGGCAGTGCTGGGATATTTAGGAGGATGGGGGAAGACCTACAAAACCGGGGCAAACAGAGCAGGCCCAAAGCTCATTCCATCTTCCAGCTTCGGTTCTGGCGCCGTGGGCTGACCGTGCTAAGCTCAAGGGGATGAATTTGAGAGGAAAGTGATGGGGACTGAAAATGCGTGATGCCCGTCTAGCAGAGCAGGGATCCACCGGCTGCCCTTCCCCATCCCCCAAGAGCTCCAGGCAAGGCGGGGAGACCCTGGAAGAGAAGGAAGGAGCGGGGACGTGGCAGCTCCTTGGCATTGTCACTCTTTTTCAAACACCCCCAACATACTAGAAGGAAATGCCGAGCCTCGGTGAGACCCTGCTGCTATTATGGCCAACATTGCTGTGCCTGAAACATTGCCAAGAGCTTCTGATAATGGCGAGCCAGCAGAGGCTCCCAGCACTGGCTTCCTTCTAAGGCAGGCCCAAGGGCCACTCAACTGTACCCTCAATGTCAAGCTTCAAGGGGGGAGGGGCCCAAGACAACTGTCCCACCCAAGTGGAGGGCAAGACAAGGATATACAATGCCAGACGTTAATGCTGTAAACTATGACCCACAGGAAGGCCCAGCACATCTAAGGAGGGACCATTCCTTCCCGTGGAGGCTCATTTCCTCTAGCTGGTGATTCCAGTCCCGTTCTCCTCCATCGAAGGCATAGCTTTTATCTGAGTCTACCCAAAAGTAGGGAACACGTTCCAAGTGACAGCTTGGGCTTTGGAAATCAGACGGCCTCTACTTCACCCCCAGGAAGTGCAGAAGACATGAAAGAAGCTCAGGAGCCCACAAAAAGACATAGGAAACCCAGAAAACCACCGAGATGCAGCTTCTCGGGGCTCACTGCCAGGGGCAGAACTTGGAGCTGCTCTGGAGGTGACTCACACCATGGGGAAAGTCCTCTGGCCCACCACCACTTCCCCAGGAGAGGCTCATGGGTATCACCCCCTAGTTAGGCTCCCTCCAGAAAGCAACCCTTCTTTAGGAGTTACAGAGCAAAGAATCTCCCAGCACTGCCTGAGCAGTCTCTAAAGACAAAATTATTCAGGAAGACCTCTTTCCATTGTCCAAGGAAGATGCTTCATCAAGAAATACTCTTCTTGTTCTTTTTTTTTTTTTAACCCTAACCTTATGTCTTGGAAGCAATACTGTGGATTGGTTCCAAGGCAGAAGAGTGGTAAGGGCTAGGCAATGGGGGTTAAATGACTTGCCTAGGGTCACACAGTTGGGAAGTATCTGAGGCCAGATTTTAACCCAAGACCTCCCATCTCTAGGTCTGGTTCTCAATCCACTGAGCCACCCAGCTGCCCCCCCCTTCTCATTCTCAGGCTCCCAAATCCACAAACTCTTAAACGTGGGGACCCTTGAACTGGGAGTTATCCAGGAGGTGACCTTCATGCATCACTCTTTCATCATGCATTCTGCAGGCAATCTCTCCACTGTCTGGCTCCCGCCATCTTTGAAGCTAGTGAAATCCACTCTTTGGATGGCTCCCATCAGATCAAGTCACAAGCACATGCAACTCCCATGGGCCCACTGCCCTAAGGCAGATGAGGAACACAGCTTCTCCCCATCCCCTTTCAAAACAGAGGCTACTCAGCTCACTGTGCTCAACCATAAAAAGTCAACAGGTCTCTGCTTGTTTTGAAAGTCCACAGATAGGAGAGACTTCTTTCACAAGGTTTCCTCTTCCCCAGTAGATAAATGGTCAGTGGACCTGAATAGAACATTTCAAAGGAAATCAAAGCTTTCTGTGGTCATATGAAAAAAGTCTCTAAATCCCTCTCCATTAGAGGAAGGCAAATTAGAACCACTCTGAGATACCACCTCACACCCATCATCAGACTGGCCAATACGATAGTAAAGGAAAGTGATCCATGTTGGAAGAAATGGGGGGAAATTGAGACCCTGATGCACTGTTGATGGAGTTGTGAACTGGTTTATGCATGCTGGAGAACAATCTGGAACTGCCCAAAGAAAGAAAGAGCCACAAATCTGTTTCTAGCCCCTCTTGAGTACCACTACTGTCCCAAAGAGGTCAAAGAAATAGTAAAAGGACCTGTTTGAACAAAAAGCTTTCTGTGGGGGCAAAGAAGGGGAAGTGAAGGGGCTGTCCTTTAGAATTGGGGGGTGCCTAAAGAAACTGTGCTGTATGATTGTAATGGAAGATATCAATGACAAGCAGGAGGATTCCAGAAAACCTGGGAAGACTTCGGTGAACTGATGCAAGCGAGGTGAGCAGAACCAGGAGAATATTGTACGCATGATCAAATGACTCAGCTCTTCTCAGCAATACAAAGATCCCAGGAAATGGCGAAGGACTAATGATGAAAAATGCTCCCCACCTCAGAGAAGGCACTGATGGCCTCTGAACACACATGGAGGCAGGTTATTTTTCATTCATTGTTTCTATTGCCTGTGTTTTCTTTCCCAACATAACTAATATGAAAATGTCATACACGCCTGCAGTGTAGAAATTATATAATATTGCTTGCCTTCTCAATGTGGGGACAAGAGGAGTAAGAAAGGAAAGAATCTAGAACTTGACATTTTTTAATGAGTTTTAGAATTTAAACTTATATGTAATTGGAAAAAAATTTCAGAGCTTTTCTTCTAGAGTCCCAGTCAGTCGAGATCGTCTTTACTGGAAAGAGCTGGCACCCATGTCAGCAGAGGAGGCAAAGCTATCCGGTGTCTCTTTCAATGACTAAACACCCAGGACTACGGGAGATTCTCTCTACTAGTATTCCACAAGGGCAATCACCCATCAGCCCGAGGTTGGTGCAATCAGGGCTTTTCCCAGGACCCCAACAGTTAGGAAAGGGAACAAAGAAATTAAAACAGGCACTCTAGCAGCTCCAAAAGCTCTCCTGTAACTCTCCACCCCCAGCCACCCCAGCCACCACCAGGAGCAATCCTTTGCTGAATCTGCATATTTTTCCAGCATGAATTTCAAAGTTAATTTGCGAGTTCATTAGTGCCATTTTCCCCCAATGCCAAAACTACTCATTCTGACTCTGCAGAAAACCCCTAGAATGAGTGAGATCTACATAAAATGCTCTGCAATCCCAGCATGCTTTAGGGTCCAACCACCATAATTACTGACTATACCCAGAGTTCTCAAATAAGCTGTCTAAACTCCAGCCCAACTTCCTACCTACCCAGAACTGTCTACAGGCACATGGTTTCCATCCAGAGACCACCCCCTCTCCTTTGATTTGCAGCACTTAAGGAATACCCATAGATCCTGAGGACACTGGTTGGGACACTCCAAGAACCATTACAAGGACAAATAATTGATCCTGTGAATAAACAATAATAAATCCTTTTGGATACGAGCATAGAATGGCAAAGGTGATGGAATTTGGTCCCTTGACTTGGGGTGCAAATCCTAGTGCTGCCACTTACTGCCCTAGGCAAGTGACTTAAACTCTATGTGGCTCAGTTTCCTCAGTAGTAAAAAAGAAAAGCTGGCCTGGATGACCTTTAAGGTACCTCCTTGCACTAAATTTATGATCTGCTTATTATCTCACTTGATATTTCCCACTAAATCATGGTACCTGAGCTTGATTTCCAGCTCTGCCCATTACTTTGTTACCCTGACTGAGTCACTTTACCTATTTCCTCATTTGAAAAATAAAGGGGTTGGACATCAAGGATACGATGAAACTTCAAAGAAACTTGAGTTGACTGCTATCATCATGATTTTTAAGTCGAAAGAGGACTTTTCTTCCTAGGATGACTGTTTTGCCTGGGGCTTAAGGAAAGGAGCAGGAAAAGTCCTTCAGAGCCAGGAGAAGGGGCCAGAAGGTCCAGAGGGTCATGGGAAGCTTTTCTTGCTCACTGGCACTGCTCCTAAATGGGGCTACTAGTCTAAAGCTTCCTGTTTTCAAGCTTCATCTCCCACCCAACAGTTCTCCAGGGTTTCTGGGGCACAAGAAACTCAGCAGCAGCCCTTGGCTTGGAGAGTGGTCAATGGAAAGCCCCTCCCTGACACTCTACCCTCCAAGGAGGGCACCTGGGAGGAATTTTCCTCATTATTTCCCACATGGCTGTTCTCCTGGATTTGGGAGATTCCCAGAAACTCACTATTCTGTAAGATAAAATCAACTCAACTCAGCCTTTCTCAGATCACTTCCTACTGGACTAACAGACCTCCCCATTCCCCTGGGCAAGGCCCCTCCGGATACCTTTCGGCTTTTGATGTATGGTCTGCCCCATTAGACTGTGAGGGACTGTCTGACGCCTTTCTTCTATCCCCAAAGCTTAGCATAGTGCCTGGCACACAGTAGATGCTTACAGAAAGATAAGGACTGCCGTGGTGGCATCTAAGAGCCCAACAGGGTATTTTACAGTTCTACAGCTTAGAAACCACAAGTGTGCTGAGAGCTGATTGAGCCAAAGAGGCTTTCTGAACCTGACAATCAAGTCAATGACCTAGACTAGCCCCATTCCCAGAATTACCCTATTTAGCCCCATGTATAGGAAGTAACACACTCTCCTGGGCTGGACTGCAGTCACTCCCACAACCCATTAAGGCGACTGTTTCATGGCAGAGTGGCCAACCAAATCAAGGGACACTCATGTGATGGGTAAGACCAACCCCACAGGAAGTATGTTGTCACCAGCATCCCACAAGCCGATGACAGCCTTAGACAATGAGGCCATTTCTCCCAACTTGGAACCGGTCTCATTTCCTCATCATGCACTATGGGAGGGACATGTGACACTGGTGATCTGACCAGTCTCCTTCCTTGGATGTCTAACCCTTTGGTTAAGATGCTCACATTGGAGCCCCAAAGTCATTGATGTCCTATGCTCAAGAATGTCATTCCTCTAGAATGGAATTGTGGGATCCCTTCTTCTCCTGGGTCAGCTGAATGAGACGGCTGTCCCAACTTTGTGTTCCAGCAGTGTAGGAATCCTTGGGGGAAGGCACTGTCTGTCTGTGAGGAGCTAGAAGGCACTAAGGGATTTCCCAAAGAGGATCAGTTTGTTAAAAGTAACAATTTCTCACAAGAGTTGGGTCCCAAAGAGCCTAATGACTTCCTCTCCCACCAAGTGGTGATAGCTGGATAAGGCAGTTAACTCTCCCTCTCTCTTAGGTCAGTCTCTACCGTCCTTATCACTTGGTTGTCTCTTGGTCTTCCCAGTCACCCAGTTTTCTTCTTTTGTTGAGAAATGGATTTTTCCTTCTAGAGGGCTGCCTCCTTGTCTGTTATATTGTTCTCTTTTGTTTCCCACATCCAAGAGACGCCTTTGGTCAGTGGATTACCCTTGCTTTCCATTAGAACCCTTCCTCATGCATGCTTTGACCTCGGATGACTCGTGTACTTGTAAAATCACAGCATGTTTACTTAATGGGATTTTCTCCTCTCTTTTTCCTTTTCTATTCTTGACATTTTTACACCCTGAACTTGACCTTGTAATTTCTCAGATGTTTGACACATTGACACAGATTGTGTGCCTTTTGTGCCCTTAATTACTTTTCGTACTTTGGAGTTCTTCTATGCTGGCCTTGAGTGATCCCAGCATATTGATAAATGTGAGGCCACCTCTCCTTGGAGAATTTGTCTTGAAATAATTTTCCAAGGATTTCCAGGAACCACTTAGTTTTATGCCTGACTTTCCCAGGGAGCCACAAACCTTCTCTGGATACAGAAGCCAAGGATGAGAGCTGGAAGGATCAAAGCATCTGGACGAACCCCAGACTCTCTCAACCAGTCTTACAAAGAGTCTTTGCCATCAAGCAGCTCATGACAACATGCAAATAAATCTACACAAAGCAAGCTAAATGCAGGATTAATGGGAAATAATGAACAGAGAGAAGGCACCAAGTTAAGAGGGGTTGGAGCAAACTTCCTGTGGAACATGAGGATTTGAGTTGGGATTTAGAGCAAATCAGGAAGATCCGTAACCAGAGTGGAAGAGGGAGAGCGTTCTAGACATGACAGGCAACCAGACAAAATGCCCACAACCAAGAGATGGAGGTTCTTGTTCATGGAGCAGCCAGGAAGCCAATGTTACCAGATCAAAGTATACAGGTCAGCAAGAAGATATAAGAAACTGGAAAGGTAGGAATAGGCTAATCAGAGGCTCAACATGTCACAGCAAGAAATATTTGAGCAAAGCCAAAAGACTGAAACAAACAGAACAAAGTATGATAACTTGTGTGATATCAAAAACAGCTGACCTGAAAAACAGGTCAAGAAAAAACAATTTAAAAATTATTGGACTTCCTAAAAATCATAATTTTTAAAGGCCTAGACACAATATTTCAAGAAATTACAAACTGAAATAACCCAGATCTATTAGAATCAAGGAGCAAAACCCAAACCAGAAAGAACCCATAGTTTATCTCCTAAAAAATCCCCTAGAATAGGCATCACCAACATCCAAAGCACCAGTAACAGATAAAACCTGTCTACCCTAACTTGGCATACACAACTTGGTAGCTTCTACAAGGAAGGAGACAAAATTCTGGGATACAATATTCCAAAACTGAACTAGATAGCTTAGAACCCAAAATAATTTACCTTTAAAAGCTAAGTATAATCTTACAAGTGGGGGTGGGGTGGGGTGGGGGGATGAAGAATTTTCAAGCATTTCTAATTAAAAGAGCTGGGCCAAGAAGGAATTTTAAAATACCCAAGAGTCTAGAGTCTGTGGAAACTTAGGAAGTTAAAAATGATTTGAGCAGTTGGTAGGAGTTTTGCAATGGTGTGGTCCCAAGATTCAAAGAAGAGGAGAAAGAGCAAGCATCCCTTCACTATCTTCCCTTTCACTCAGACTCACAGCTCAGTGATCATGACAGGGAGGAAAATACAAATTCCTCTCCCATGCTCCTCTGAAGCTCTGCTGAAACCACCATCACTTAGTTACTTCTCTTCCTTTGAAGTTCGTTCCATCTATATTCATTATATAATCAAGACTCTTGTAAGTACTATCTACCAGCCTCCACACCCTCCTTTCTTCAATGAGTTCAGTGAACTACATTATAAGACAGTAATTATTCAAATCACGTATGCTGGCTAAGAAATAGAAAAGTAGGTCAGGGGGACAGAAGGGACAGGCAACAAAGTGTTCTAAAAGATCAGCGTAACCGTGGCTTTGGCAAAGGACAAGATCCAAGTTTTTGGAATAAGAATCCACTCTTTGGTAAAGAATGGTGGGGAAATCCCCTTTCTTCTAGGCAAGGCAAGCACTCCTAGTACTGCATGCTAATGACCCCATTCCATCGATTTCTGTCAAGTGCCTCCTTGATATCCCCATGTCTCAATAATCTTTCATCTTCCTCTCTGGCTACTGGCTGCTTGCCTGCTGCCTAGAAACCTGGGTCTGTCTCTTCTACCCTCCCAAAATAATCTCACTTGATGGATCCATCTCCACTAGCTATCATCTCTCTCCTCCCTTTCATGGCAGAACGGTAAGAGAAAAGCATCTACCCAATCGACTGAAACTGCTCTTTCCTGGTCACGTGGCCAGTCCTTATCTCCAGCCTTCTTGCCCTCTTGGCACCTCTTGACAGTCTTCCCCCTCTTCTCCTCAGTACTTTCTTCTCTCTAGGTTTTGACCAGATCGCTCTTTTTCAGTTCTCCGCTCCTATCCAACTCCTTCTCAGTTCTCTTTGCTGGACCTTCCTCTCCACTGAGACCACTAGCTAGGGCTCTTCCCTAGGCTCTGTGCTGGACCCTGTTCTCTTCTCCCTCTAGACCAGTGGTGTGGAACTCATCCAGAAACAGATCTGGCCACATATTATTAAAGAACAAATGAATCCATTATGCACGTTTCATTCTATTTTTATTTGCTTTGTTAAACATTCCCCAGTTATATTTGAATTGGGTTCAGGTCATTCTTGGGAGTTTTGCAAGTCCCAACTACTAGCACTTTCCATCTAACACTCTGCTGAATTCCTGTCTTTTCTTTTTTTTAGGAGGAAAATACTGTGGGGGCAGCTGGGTAGCTCAGAGGATGGAAAGCCAGGCCCGGAGATGGAAGGTCCTAGGTTCAAGTCTGGCCTCAGACACTTCCCAGCTGAGTGACCCTGGGCAAGTCACTTAACCCCCATTGCCTAGTCTTTACTGTTCTTCTGCCTTGTAACCAATGTTCAGTATTGATTCTAAGATGGAAGGGAAGGGTTTACTTATTTCATCTCAACCCATACAACCACGAGCCACATTAAAGTCCACATTCCACCTCTAAGTTGAGAATTACATGCCAAGTTTCTTCCATAGAATTGTTCCCACTTAGTTATGGGCACGTAGTCTGGGGCTCCTTGAGATCCAGGACTATTTCTGCTTTGCCATTCCCAGTGCTTAGCAAGCTCCTGGCATGGAGTGTTTACGCATTTCATGAATGTTTGCTCACGGACTGATTTTTCGAAGGGAATTAAATAATAAAACCAGAAAGAGGCCCTGGAGGAGGGGAGTGAACTGGTTCTGTTCAGAAGGTTTTAAGGCAGGAAAGAGGAGAAGAGGGTACACCTTGACATTCCCCCTAAAGGAGGCTCACATAAAGAGAATGCAAACATGAAGGAAGGGCAAGGATGAGAGGGAGGGCACTCGGGTCCCACTCTTATCTTCCATGGACAGAGGGGGCTTGGAGACACCAATGATTGGGCAGAGAAATAAATGCATCAAACTCCACAAGGAAACGAACAGGGATTGAGGGGATGGAGTTTGAGAGAGAGTGAGGGAGAGCCACAACTCCTGATCTGGACATCCAAAGAGGGAAAAGCAGAGAATTTGAGTCCAAGGAGATGCTTTAAGTGGTCCTTAGACAACTGCAGAATGGCCGCCCAAATGGGGAAAGACAATTGAGTGTACTGGAGGACTGCTGGGCTGTACCAATAAAAGACATCGTGATGTCAGAGCATCCTGGGAGGTGGGAACTGAGGCAGAAAGAGGTGAGCAGAACCTGGAACACAATTTCCATACCCAAGGGCAGCAGCTGTGTAAAGAAGTTTGGCGAGCCTGCAGAACACTGAGCTATGGACATAGCTCTATGTCCATGTCCACCTACTATGGACATAGTAGGTGAGCCACCCTGCCTCCAGAGGATCATCAGTTAAAGTTAAAGAAAAACATCAGCAACTCAAGAGAGTTGGGTAGGTAGTTGGGTATACAATTGTGTTAGTTTCACCTTCTTCAGTGAAAGTATTAGGAAGATATTCGTGGTATTATTGCTCACATATTAAATTAGCTCATGGAATTGATAATGAAAATGTACAAAATGTTAAAAAAGAAAATGAAGAAGAGTTTGTGGAAAGTTGAGATTCATCAGTCAAATAGAGTCTGAAGTCAAAAAGATCAGTAAGGAGTGGACCATTCCAGTGGAAGAGGACATTGCAGATGAAGAGGATTCAGAAAATTGGTGGACATTGTAAAAAAACTGAAAGACATAAATATTAAGCAGATAAAGACATTGAAGGGAATTTTCAATGAAGAAGATTAAGTGATTAATGGATTAATGATTCTAAGGAATTTAGGTAATGTAATACAACATAACATAACATATATTCACAAGCATTCAGAAATACATTTTACTATCATGGATTTTGGAGAGGAAGAATTCTTCAAACAAATTGAGAAGAGAAGGAATAATCTGCAGTTTGGGGAAGTATGTTGCATGCAACAGTAACACAACACTAACACAACAGTAACACTGGCATAACATTAACAAAACAACATAACAGCATGAATAACAACATAAACACATATACACAAAAACATAAACATGACTAGGATACATTGAATCACTAGTTGAATGAGGGAAACAATGTATAGCTAGATACTAACAATGTTATAATTAGCTATAAAGTAGTTACTAACAAGAGACTAGTTAGTTACTTAGTATAGTAATAGTATAGATAGGTGAGCTAAGTTTTAGGAAATTTTATTAAAAAAGAGCTACAGGTAGATTAGAGTTGAAGGTTGATAAGATAAGGTAAGATACTGAACTACACTACAAAATACATTGCAACATACATAGCAACATACATTACATAGCACATATAACATCACACATCATATATCACACAAAAATATAAATGCATATGTAAGTATATGTAAATAGTGTGTATTATAGTTAGGATTGTAAAATTAATTGCATCACAGTGTGTGTGTGTATATATATAACATACATGTAAATATGAAGTATATGTGTATGTGTAGCATATTGTATTTTTGTATGTGTGTACTATATATATGTGTGTGTGTAAAACTTATATAAATAGATCCTTTATGTTTAATTTTCATCTATTATTAAATGTATTTTGCACAAGTAAGTTTGATGGTTTAGTTTAATTTTTTGTACAACTTATGCAATGTTGTATTTATTATAATTTTTCAAAAAAATGTGTCTAAGTTTACTATTTGTGCATTGCAATAGTAGTAGAACAGTATTAGTTAATAAGAGTAGTGTTTTATGATTTTAATGTTTTGCATGAATTTGTGTTTGTATTTGGATTTTAATATTATTTGCTTGTTTTGCTTTTGCATATGTTTGATCTGTATTTTGAACTTTGTAATTGTTCATTGCATACTTTCCCCTTTTTCCTTTCCTTGATAAAATCCCTAGAATAGGATAGTATTAGATAGGATAAGATAGTTGAATGTAGGCTATTATTTGGGGTAAAATTTTTAGCTCATAGAAAATGTAAGTATGTTAGTGCACAAATGTCAAAATAGTGTTTTCAACACAATTTCAGCTCTGTGCAAAGTGGGGACTGCAGTAAGGGATTTCTAGCAGGGCGTAACAGGGCAAGCTGACAGCATGAGACCCTGCAGACTAACATACCACTCAGAACTCCCAGAAACTGGGACTGGAGACAGAGTAGTTGCAGAAAGCGGTTGGTGAACTCTGGAAGAGTGAGGCTGCTTTCCTCTAGCAGTCAAGAGAGCCCAGGGGTGCTATCTGGTTATGTCTGGGGTGGACCCAGAGAACCAGTGGTCCCTTTTCTTTTGGGCTGCCCTGTTTCCTGCCTGTTCTTGCTACTAGCACTGGTGCTACTAACGTGGAGAATAATTCATCTGAGCTGTTACTGGGATCACTGCTTGATCCAAAGGAGGACTCTGGTGTTGTGAGAATCTTTGGCCCATTTGTCCCTGGCCCTGTTCCTAACAAAACCCCCTTAATCTTAAGTATATTACTTTAGAGATTTAGTTTAGAATAGTGATATAAGTATAAGGGGTTTCATCTCTAAGTGGGTTATAAGTTAGCTATTCCCTGATCCCTTTTCCGTTTCTCCCTTTAGATAAATAAACTGTTAATTTATATATAGTTTGAACCCTTCCTTTAGCCCTCCCCATAACAGAGTGCCCCTCTTTTCACACTTAGTGAGTTAACATTTTACTAGAAAAGGAAGTTCACACCCTCAAAGAACGGAAGTGTATCTCACAAACACTGCCCCTCCCCCCAGTGCCAGGCAAATTAAGACACTATGATTGGTTCCTGAGATGTGAGACCAGCCCACAGTGAAAGGAAGTAGAAACCAGAGAGACCGTAAGTGGCCTGGGAAAGGATTATATAAAAGGTGAGACCAGAGAACTGAGCATCCATTCAGGGTTGGATTCATTCTGGGTTGCGGACGTCTTTGTAGTAGGAATTCTGCTGCATTGGTGGCCCTACTGAAAGAGGGATTCTGCTGTGTGGGTGTCTCTGCATGGCACTACTTCTGCATTGGGGATTTTGGAACAAGGCTTCTGCTTTGGAGATTCCATATTGGTAGCTCAAGAACTTCAGCTTCAGTGACTCGCTTGGGTTGGGGAGCCCCTGCCCAAGACGCTGGCTCTTCTCCCGTCTTTGGTGGGATGCTCTCTTCAGCGAGGCACTTGGATCCCGACTTAGGGAATTTAGCTAGGTGATATTTTCTCCCTCCTTCCTACATTTCCCCCTTCTCTACCTTGCTGTAATAAAGCTGCTAAAGTTACTAACAGCCTCATGACTTGAGTTAATTTTTATCAATGGTGACCACAACTCGTTTTATAACTCAATTTGACCAAAACCAATTTTGACTCTTACAGGTCGCTGCCAAGGACAGTGCCTAGGTGTGCCCTTGGTTCGGAGGGAGCACCAAAGGCCCTGGGGTCAGCCCAATCCAGGGCCACTATCTTTGCTGGAGAGGGTAGAACTGAGGGGAGACATCCAAATTACCACCATCCCAATGGCCACTGCCCTATATTGGAGGGGAGGGCTTGGAAGGCCAAGTGTTGGAATGAGAATGATGGATTCCAGCTCAGCAGCAGCCAGGTTGCTGACTTCCTGAGCCCAGGTTTCCCCATCTCTAAAATGGGAATAAAGCATTTCCCTATTTTCTTGAATACCATTGACTTTTGTCTTGTGTAAGCAACCCTTTGAACAGATTTCTCTCCACACAGAGAAGCAGGTCTTCCCCAACCAAATTCTATCAGCCTTTTCTTCCTCTTCCAATATATATGGACTAAGAAGAAAAGGCAACCCCACAGAGGCTTCATTCATGGAAAATCGATACGTGAAAGCTCCCGATTTCCTGGCTGAGGATGTTTCCTCTGTGAAATACCATGGGGTTTTCCCTCTGGGTCTATAATAAAAAACCAGGGGACTTTTGGTGAGTCAGCCCAGCCAGTCCAGTCCCCCACCAGAGCTCCTTTTCACTTTGGAAAAAACCACAATGCTCTCCTCTGGTGCTGATGCTCATCACTGAGCAGGATGAAAAACTTCCATCACGCAGTCCTCAGATGAGGCGCCAGAACCTCTCTCTCTCCTGCTGCATCCTCTTAAAAGCTTTCTAAATGGTCATTTATGTCCTTCTTTTCATTTTCATCAGTGACTCGATTAAAGAAACAGGGGGGAGATGGAGAGGGCGGCTGCTTTTGTTATTGGGTTGTTTTCTCAGGCTTATTTGCCATCCATCATCTTCAGAGGACAGCAAGAACTGGAATGCTGGGTGGGAAATGCACATCCTGAGAACAGCATCAGAGAAGCCCAAAGTTTCTTTGTCCCCCAGCACAGCCCACACGGCTCGCCCAGAAAAGCTGCCACATTTCACCTGAAAGGAATCCGAGGTAAAGTGATAACACCACTGGACTGAGAATCAGCAAAGAGATTTTTTTATTCTATATCTCGTCTTGCCCTGAATCTGTCCATCGATGTGCTACAATGACTAAGACCTCAGGGATACAGTATATAAGAGTGACAACAATAATGACAATAATGCTGAAACCAAGTACGTGCCAGACATCAAGGGCTAAGAGTTTCATTACTATTACCTTATCTGATCCTCACAACAATCCTTCCAAGTAGGTGCTGTTATTATCCCCATTTTGCAGTTGGGCAAATTGAGTCAAACTAAGGTTAAATGACTTGCTCAAGGTCATATAGCTAATAAGTATTTGAGACTGGATTTGGATTTAGATCTTCCTGACCAAGTGCTCTATCTCTTGGACCATCAAGGTGCCTTGTCTGATCATCAGGCCCCAGCATTCCTGCCTACTCCCAACCTTATAGAAAAATGTATGTGGATTAATCAGATAATAGCTTAGAAATGTTGTGAGTCTTTTACAAACATGAGACTACAATGAAGTCTCATGAGGGCTGGGTTTGGACCCAGATCGAAATCCCAGCTCTAACATTTAACCATTGGCTGCCTATGAGCAATTATGTCATACACCCCATTTGGTCTTCCTTTCCTCATCAGAGATCCTTCTAGCCCTGATCATAATCCTAATGATGATAAGCAGAATACAAGACTTCCCACAGAACACTGAAAGAAGCGTTGAACTCGGAGTCAGGAGGCACCGTGGCTAAAATACAGCTTCAAATACTGAAAGATTGTGTGAGGGGTAAATGACCTAAGCAACATAGTGTCTGCTTCCCCTAAAGAGCCCAGCTTTCAGAATCAGAACTCGCTCTAACAACACCTGCTGGGAAAACTAGAAAACAGTATGGCAGCAACGAGGTCTAGACCAAGCTGTCACACCCTCGGCCAAGATAAGATCAAAATGGGTATGAGTTAGATTAAAGAGTGACACCAAAACTACATGAGGGCAACATAGAACGGTTTACCTGGCAGATCTTTGGAGAAGACAAAAATGTGTGATCGACTAAGAGATAGATAAGACGTCAAATGAATAATTTGATTATATTAAATTTAAAAGGTTTTCTACAAACAAAATACATCCAATCAAGATTAAAAAGGAAACAACAAATTGGGGGGGGGGTTTCTAACAAACATCTCTAATAAAAATCTGATTGCTCCAATGTATAAGAATGGCAGGAGATTAGCAATGCACATTAGGAAGATTCTGGGAAGAATCCAAGATAGAACCATGGTGAACAGCTTTTGCAAGACAATGGCCGAGGGGGAGAAATAGAAGAAATATCATTGTGGGTATGTAATACTGTAGAACAGAAGGAGATATGGCAAAGAGGGCTGGGGAAGCAGATCACAAACCTAAATGAGAGAGGGTCAGTGAAGGGGGAATCCAATTATCTAGACACATCCTACACCTTCCTCTTCCTCTTATCTCTGTCTGTCTCTGTCTTTCTGAGTCTCCTCTCCTCTCTCCCTCTTCCCCTGGGGCCATCTCTCTCCTCCTCTCCCCCTTCTCCATCTGCCAGAAGCAGAGAAGGCAATTCAAGACTTGCCTTAATTTACTCTTTCATCTTATAAAGGGTAGAGGCAGCCCCAAGGAGGATTTCTTTGCGACTGGGCCAGATTTTGACGAACAAGGAATAATGGGTTGCTGGTGCAGAACTACCTAGAACACCTAGGCTTCCTGATGGAGATGTGCCAGCCATAGTCTGACCTTCCCACTAGCTTTGTGGAGATCAGACTTTGAAGAGTTCTGTGTAGACATGTCATGGAGTGACATGTCAGCCTTATTGTAGAAGAGACTCATGGCCAGGAGGACTCGGATTAAACAACTTCAGGATTCTGTATCTCTATGATGCTGACTTGGACAACACTCCGAGAGATTGTTGCTACTGTTGCCTCCATTTTACAGACGAATAAAATGGAGTCACTCACCAGTTCTAGGGAATTGTGGGAAACCGGGAGAGTCTCCTTTCTGCCCAGGGTCCTGCAAAGGTGGGATCTGAACCCAGGTCTCTCTGACTCCCTGTCTTGTGCCACCTGCTTCCAGGGCTGTTGTTGTCCTTTCCAGAGTGGGAATTTTACAGGGGAGGGCGTCGAGGCTCAGAAAGCAACACAGCAGATAAAGAGAATAGCACAGATAACAAGCTTCTGCTATAATACGAAGGAGAGTGCAATTGGGGTTTTGAGGGGTGCGAGGCACTTTCCCTGGGGTAACAGCTCATTGGATCCCCAGAGAGTCCAAAGGCCATCATCAGTCCTTCTACCCCCCCGCCCAAGGACAGCTCTCAAGATGGCGGTTGCCTGGGCACATGGAAAGACTTTCTATTTCCTGCAGTCTGCCTCAGTTTCCTCATCGTCGAATAGGTTCATGATGGCGCCTACCTCTCGGGGTGGATCCAGGGATCGGATGAGATAATTTTGTTAAAGCATTTACCCAATCTTAAATAGCTCCGCAAATGTTGACAGTCATTGACTGAGTATTCCTGAGATCTAGTACTGCTGATAATTACTGTCATCTTAACTAACAGAGAACATGTCCCCAGATTGGTAGAGATAAAATACGTCCAGATAAATACAAGTGGTTTCGGAGTGGAGGGGGCGATCGCCAACTTTAGGGAAAGACCCGGGGAGTCGGGGGGGGGGGGGTGCTGGAGCTCAGTCGTGAAGAGAGGCCTCAGTTCCAATCCCAGTTCCACCATTAACCCCATTTGCCCCTAGGCAAACCACTGAGCTCCTCTGAGCCTCCATTTTCTCAGCTATAAAGTGGGGGTGGGGGTCATCTAGAAGCCCCCTTCCAGCTCCAAAGCCCATGAAGCCCTGCCCCTCTAACCATCACCCCATCTCTTCTCTCTGCTGGCACCAAATTCTGCCAGGGCCTGGGAGGGGCAGGGCAGCACCGCTCTTACCAAAGGCACCAAACACTGATTAACTCATTTTCAACATGTTTAACAAGATCTCAAGGGGAGGAGAAGGGAAGTTGAGGAGAACCATCCTGTTCCACCAAACAGGAAAAGGAGAACTGAGAGTCAGCCTCCCAAATAGTCATTCCGATTCCATGTTACAATGGCAGCCCTCTCCATTGGGCCCTACCACATCCCTCCCATGAGGGCATGATGACAGTATGGTGCCACCGTGCTAGGAAGGGCTCTAGCTGGGGCTCATCCCTGACAGATGGAGAGGCTTTTGCGATAGCCCTAATCCAATATTCTTTTTGCTACATACAGTTCTCTCCCCTCATTCTTCCTGCCCTACCCTGTCTCAAGTCCCAGTTGTGGTTAAAATTGGATTTCAGCAGCAACTTCCAGCAATTCACTTTGACTGTGCAAACACGTGCGTATTGCAGGCATGCTTTTCTGTGGCCAGCGCATGACTCAGAGCCCAGAAAGCAAGTTCTCTCTGCTTAACTCTGAGCTGCGGGCCTCTTGGTCTAGCTTTCTTTTCTCTCGCTTGTTGAAGTAAGAGCATGCTTCTAGTTTCATGAAAACAAAGCAAGAATGTGGATCAGGGATCCCAGACATACATCTGGGGGGCTGAAGCACGCGGTGATCAATGTTGCCCTGGAAACATCCAGGGCCCCGGGATTGTGGCACTTGGCACTTAGTCCTTTGGAAGGAAGCAGCCGTTCCAGGATGCTTCAGACCATTCCTAGGCACAGCAGTGATAAAAGGGCCTCCAGATGGTCGGCCAGCCTTCATGGTGGTTGCTGAGCAAAGACTTGGGGGAGGGTTGAAAGGGGGGAGTCCCACCCTCAGGACTACCTGCCCTTCCAGCTCTCTGGAGTCACTTCCCCTGAGTTGTTGGGAAGAGCCAGTTTGCTCCCCCCACCCTCCTCAGTCATTGTGTCCCCGCGACAAAAAGAGCTTAGCGTACCTAGATTCTTGAAGTTCCTTGACTTTGGCAGCTTCTTGTAGTTAGAGCTATTCGTTTTGGACCTTAAGTCAATGACTGCCTGCCAAAATGGATATATCCAGCCTTGGAGGCAACCTTGGGCCTTTGGAGGTCAGGAACTCCTGGAGTGCAGCTGATGGGCTCCCTGCTAACGACTCCGGGGTTCTAGAAGAAGAGAGCCACCAACAAGAGCAGTCCAAGCCCGGCCTGTTTTACAATACAAGAACCGGATGGTATCTTTACAGGGTGGGGCCCAGTGGAAATTGGAAATGCCTCTTCATGGGCCCCACAGGCTACTCTTGTTCTGAAGAGCCCCCCAAGAGAAGATAACAGCCCTTAGACGTGAAGGCCCCGAATCCTCTTTGGAGTCCTTCCCTCCAAGCTCTGGGGATCTTTGGGGTCTGCAGTCTTTTCTTTTGCATATAGGAAAGAAATGTGTGATTTACCCTGTGCGTTGAGGACCTTTTTTCATCTCCCTCTCTGGGGAAACCTAGGCATGAACCACAACAGAAGCTTTGTGTGGTTTTCCCCAGGGCACCAGAGGAAGAACTTAACAGGCCAATTAGGGGGAGAATTAGAACCTGACCCACCTCCCATGAGTGCCAGGATTCCTTGGGACTGAACACGGTCTAAGACACATGCAGGAGCACAAAGCAAAGGGGCCCCTTAGGGAGAAAAGGTGGGTTCATAGGCCCAGCATAATGGCCTGGGATGACCCTTCCAGATAATCAAACCCCCTTCACTCCCACGACAAAAGTCATTGATTCTAGATTTAGACCTGGAAAAATCCCTTAGATATTATCTTATCCAACCCCCTCATTTTATAGATAAGGAAACTAAGTCTCAATGCCTCAATTAAGTGACTTATCCAAGGTCACACAATGAATGCAGTTCCAGCAAAGCTTCACCATGATGCCACCATGATGCCATGAAAACATGGAGGTAAGAAATGGCAAAGCCAAGAAACATCATAGCAGTAATCCAGTTTGGCTTTGAGGTAGTGTCATAGTCTTAAAAAAGGCATCAAAGGTAGAGTAAAACCAGGCTCTGAAGGGCCAGGCTAGGGGTGTATATCATCCTCAGGGCAGTAGGGAGGTGATGAAGGCTTTTGCACTGGGTCAGGGACTCATCCCTCTGGGGAAGTAGAAACAACATGATGCCTCAAGCTGACGGAAGGAAGGCAATCCATTGAGCCATTTGGGGAACCAACCGAAGAGGGAAAGAGGACACAACGGTGGCCTCTCTGAACATGGAACATTCTCAGACATGCCTGGAGGGCTTCAGTATCAGCAGTACTGCATACCTGGAAGTAAAAGTTGGCTGGAGACAGACCAGACTCTGGGATGGAAGACGAGGCACAATCAATGGATTGCCATCAGCTCTGCTTTGGCGTTCTCCAGCTCCCAGCAGAAGGCCAGGAAGGAAGCTGTCCTACATCATAATGCGAGCGGAATGGTGGGCTGTCCCAGCTGGAGGCTCATCCTTGGCAGGAAGCAGTCTGTTCAATGGACGCCTCCATGGGGAGGGGCTTCCAGTGTGGGACAGACCTTGTGCCAGGCTCCCGGAGATGGAGAGGAAGGCCCTTAATGGGGAGGTAAGTGGACTGAGCAGCTCAGATTTTACTAACGTGTTAGAGGAAGCTGAGTGGCCCGTGGCTGGAACAGTGGTCTGGAAGTCAAGAAGAACTACATTCCAATTGAGTAAACTGAGTAAGCATTTATCAAGCATAGCATTGGGCCAAGCACTATGTGAAGTGCCAGAGATACAAATGAGGACAAAACACAAAACCAGCCCCTGATCTCATTCAAAGGTTTGGACCTTGCCTCACACTCTTCCTAAGCTTTCCCGTAACCTCTCTCAGACTCGGTCTCCTGGATCTACATTGAATCTAGACCCCGGCCTTCACTCTGGTCGCTCCACTTTCCAAAGACTTTCCCTTGTTCTGGGCCACCATCTCCGCTTCCCAGCCCCTAGCCATACTTGTTGTTGTTGTTGTTTAATTGAATCTTATTTTTATTGTCATGCAAAACACACTACCATGTTGGTCATTGATGTAAGAACAAACTCATACATAACCGACCCCCCCCCCAAAGCTTGAATAGCCTGCCCTACCCACACTGCAAAGGATTTACGGGGCTGGACATCTGGGCTCACTAGGGTAGGGGAGGTGGAAAAATCCCATCTGCACGCT
The DNA here is from genome assembly GCF_027887165.1 of Monodelphis domestica. Classification (NCBI taxonomy): domain Eukaryota; kingdom Metazoa; phylum Chordata; class Mammalia; order Didelphimorphia; family Didelphidae; genus Monodelphis; species Monodelphis domestica. The sequence goes on along the minus strand of NC_077228.1, from coordinate 1,703,889 downwards.
AAGAGAACTTCTGGGTCCTTATGGGAAAAGCCTAGATGAGGGTGTATTCCATCAGGGAATGTTAGCTATTATTATTCTTGCAGGAGTATTGGGGTTTGGGGGTCTGACACCCCCCATATTTTAGGCGATGCCAGTTTCCCCATGACTTGATTCTGACCCCAGTTTTAGCATTAGTGAATGCCGTAGTCGGGCATTAAAGAACCAGCCTCCTGAGAGCCACTCGAGATCATGGACTGTGGCCAGAGCAATGTGGAAGAAGGACCATGGAGCACTTTGCTCGAGGCACTCTCTGCCCATCAGCCTCGAAAGCAAAGCGTGTTGGGCTGGGAGGCCTGGGAGGAGCTGAGGCACAATTTCTCGAGGACACGTGCTCCTTCCAGACAGTCTCGTGGGAGAGGAGAGCCTGGCAATGGGGGGAGACCCTCTGACCCTGCCATGCATACAGCCCAAGGGCTCCTCTGGCCTTCAGAATCAAGCAGATCTTCCCTGTGCTTCTTACAGCCCATCAGAGCCCAACCCCGACCCCCCACCTCCCTTCCACCAAGCCTGCCATGCACAGAAGCTGGCCCCCGGCTGCTCCCTGCAGGGCACGCTTCATCTCCTGACTCTGGCCATTTTCCACAGGCTGCCCTGATGCCCAGAACCATCTCTCTCACCCTCTCTCCTGCCTGCCTTCCACAAGGAGCCTTGCCTGGGAGGCCTATTTCTATCGCCTCCCTTCTGGGATTAACTCCAGCTTATGCTGAACATGGCTATAGGCGGATGGTCTCCTTCCCTCCTCTGGGCACTCCTGGGGGGCAGGGGCTGCCTCTTGCCTTTCACCCAGTGCCTGGCATTCAGTCGGTGTTTAATAAATGCTCCTTGATGTTTTGAGGGGGAAGAACAAAGAAGGAATCGGAGCATAGAGGACCAAAGCATTAGATCACTTGCATTGGGGCAGGCATGCTGCGGCTGGGCACGTTCTGAGGGGACACGGGTGGCCTCTGAGGAGAGGATGTCGGGGCCCTTCCTGGGCTGGGAAGGGAATGGGAAGCACCTACTGCTCGAAAGCCAAGGCTAAGAGGCCAGCAAGCGCGAGCCTGCCCTGGCTGCAGGCTGACCCCAGGAGCTCCTCGGCATCAGGTGCAGAGCCGGAGCAGCCCTGGCTCAGCCATCAATGTGCATGTGGCAGCGGAAGGGTTTCTGGGAGATTCAGGAATCATCAAGGAGATTGGAGCATCCATAGGAGGAAGTCATGACTTTCCTCCCTCCAATGGCAGACGGCGCTTTGAGCTGGTATGAAGACGATCTAATTTCCCCGATGGCTGCTTTTGTTTTCACACTTTCTTCTGGCAATTTCCAGAAGTGGCAGCAAAGACATCCTCCGGGAAATGGATGACGGGGAAAGAAGAGGACTAGCGCTGGAGGGAGAGCCCTGGAGAGCAGATGGGCAGCGGGAGGGCTGCCAGCGCACCGCCTGGCCTACTGGCAGCATCTTCCAGGACACCCAGGCCCTGCGGAGATGCTGCGAAGGGGGCTGATACAGGGCCTGGAGCAGGGACTGACCAGGGAAGGGAGGGTGCTGTGGAGGAGGCCCGCAGAACGGAGCTCCGGAACGAATTCAAATCCCATGAGAAGTCGCCGCACAAGTCAGCACTGAGCGACAGGGAAGAAATCCGGCCAAGAAACGGGGCCTCTGAGAAGGAGCGTTTGTCACTGACCCAGAAATGCAGCCACGAGCTCTGCAGGTTTTCAAGGCGCCTGGGACACAGCGAAGCTTCTCCTGGCCTGGGGCCGAAGTCCTTTAGAGTATGACAGCTTAAAAAGGAAAAGCCACTCAAAGAAGGAGCCGCAGCAGGGCCCAGAGTTCACACAGCCTCTAAAGCTACTCGCACGTCTCCAGATGTGTGGCTAAGGCTTCAAGTCCTTCCTTGAATGAGATGGGAGAGAGAATGTCTAGAGAAAGAGGAGAAGGCTCGTTAAGCTGCCTCCATCTCCACTTCATGGCCATATGATGGATCATGGCAAAGGGGAGACCCTTGTGAGAGGCCCAGGGAAAGGAGGCTCCAGTGTGCTGCTGCTCTGGCCCTTCTGGAGAGCAATTTGGACCTGTGCTCAGAAAGCCATTAAAGCGCGCAGACCCTTTGGTCCAGCAGCATCACTACCCGGCCGATATCTCAAGAGGCCAAAGGGAGGACCAAGGGGGCCACGTGTGTGACAGTACTTACGGCTGCTCTTTTTCACTGGACGAAGAACTAAGCTAGTCGGCTATCCGGCATTAGGGAAACGGCCAGACAAATAATGGCATCGGAACCGCTGAAGCCGTTTTCTCCACATACAAACCATGGAAGAGATCGTTGCAGAGAAAGCTGAAAGACCCACCTGAGCTGATGCAGCGTGAGGAGAGCTGAACAAGAGAACCATTTACACCGTGACGAAGGCTGGAGAGGAAACCAGCCCCGAAAGACGTCAACGCGACCATCAAGGACAATCCCAGAAAGCGGAGGGGGAAGCTCATCCCCTCTTCATCAAAGGGGCTGCCTGCGCAGATATCAAAGCAGAGCCTCGCTCTCAGCCGCAGCCCCGGCGGGGTTTGCTTGGCTGGGGTGTTGGTGTTTGTGAAAAGGGGCAGCAGAAAGCCTTCTGGGTCTGAAAGGAGGATGTTTGCCTTGATGGGAAGAAAAGGAGAAAAGCGAGGATGAAGCAATAAAAAATCCAGAGAAGACAAGAGAAGGGATTCCCCAAAGGGCCCCAAAGAGGACTGTTGGTGTTCTCCGGTTCATTTCGATGCAAACGTGAAAATCTGCCGGCTGTCGATTCCTAACGTGATTGGTAGCTTCCTGGCCATCCTCTCTCTGTTCTCTGAAAATGGAAATGTGGGTGTGGTGTCGGGTTCTAGTGCCTTTTCGGGGACCCAGGGCCTGGCAGGAAGCTAGCGGGGCTCATTGATTTATTGGTCCAGTTAGAAAAGGTCTGATGAGTCGCTTCGTTGATATAAACCCACAGCAAGAAGGAAAGGGAAGAGATCTCCACTGGGAAGGGGACTTGGAAGTGTTTCTTTGAATCCAGCTGGCGAAGGATCCCGATCCAGCGCCTGAATGGCGATTGGCTGTCTCGGCCTGGGTCAGAGCCCCAGAAGGCGGCGGGGCTGGATTTCAGGAGGGCTGAAGCGGCAGCAGCTCTAGCCACTGGCCGCTGTGCCTGGCCCCTAGAACAGGAGGCTTCCTCAGAACTCTCCCCCACCGCGAGTCAGACGCCATCACCAAGTGGCAGCGGCACCATCTTCAAGGAGGCAGCCCAGCACACTGCCAGGAATGTCAATGCAGTGAATGAAGACTCGGGGTCCTCCGGGTATGGAGAAGCCTATGGAGGACAAAGTGTGGGTGCGAATCCCCTAAGTGAAGAAGTGGAATTCCTGGAAGGGGGGCCGAGAGAGACAGCGATAGAGACAGAGAGGCAGACCCAGAGAGGAGAGGGCAGCAGCCACAGAGTGCTCCCTCTGATCTCCCCTAAGACAGGAAAGGGAGCAGGAGGGGGGCGCCATTTGGTGTAAACTGCTGACCTCTCCCGGGCTCAGGTAACTGGGGAGGGGAGCGGGCGGTGGGGGAGCTCCTGGAGAAAATGGGAGCAGAGGCTGGGGTCTGCATGCACAATGGACATGGCCCAGCGTTCTCCCTGCTCTCGAGGCCAGGGACGGGAAGCCCCCTGAAGGACGGCTCGAGCTCCTCTCCTTCTCGGAGATGGCCGTGTCCACATTCATTTTATTCCTCGCAGAGATCCAAGGAAGAAAGGAAGAGAAGAGAGCGGCAGCTACTTGGTATGGGCAGACCAGTTCCCCTGGAAGGCGCCTCATGACTTATGAATGGGGAGTCGGAGCTGCCCTAGAGCTACCGTAATGAGCCTCATCATGTACTTAGACATGGGCTGCTCAGGCAGCTCCTCTGGTTTGGTAGCTGAGAATTTGCAAGGGGGTGGGGGGGAGACCCCGCGCTCATTTATGCATCTCCCCCCAGCAGTGGCTGTAGCCTTCGTCCCAAATGCCACCACCAACAAGCACCTCCTGGGCACCAAACACCGGGTAGAAGAAGCCCAAAACCAAGTTTATTTTCTGTGGCAGCATCTGTTAGAAATCGAATCCAATTCAGTGAGCATCCATTATGCACCACCTGTTTACCAGGCACTGTTCCAGATGCGGGGATGCAGACACAAAGCCCAAACGGTGCCCATCCCGCCTGGGCAGAAAGAGCAGGTGCACAGCAAAGCCGACGTACACTGGATACAGAAAAAAGGCAAAGCCATTCCTGACAGCAGTGTAAGCAGCTGGGGCACTCGGGGAGCCTTGAAGAGGAGGCTCTCTAAGGGGTAGAGCTGAGGAGAGAAAGCCTTCCAAGAAGAGGGGCAGCCTGCGCAGAGGAAAGGAGGCACCAGACTAGAGGACGGAAGTTCTTTGAGGCCAAGAGACTTTCACTGTCTCTCCAGCGGTTTAACCGCATTTGGCACACACAAAGTGCTTCATCGATGCTTTTTCATTCATTCATTCATTCATTCATTCATTCATTCATTCAGGAAATGTATCTCACACGTATGAAAGAGCAAATCTCGGGTGAGCAAAAACTCTTGGACTATTTGGGGAATTTCAGAGCCTTTTCCTTCCTTCGAGGTTACCTTTCCAAGAAAGCAGGATTTGAATACGATCCATAGTTTTAAAATGCCGCCTCGAAGCTACTTCGGAGGACAGACTGGATGGCTTGAGGCAGCCCGGCTGTCCCTGACTCCTCTCTCATGAGCTTTGGGTCGTCCTTTTCCAGGATTTCTCCCTCTCAGAGATTTCAGCCAACATCCTGGGAGCCAAAGAAATCCCAGGCTGGAGGGAGAACGGGTCAGCCCAAGGCCAGCAGCCACCAGTCAGCCTTGCTTCTCCGAGGCATCAGCACTTCAAGAAGGGCTCATTAAAGGTCAGGCATGGAGGTAGGGGCTGGGAATAGGGAGATAAAATGAAAAAGTGTCGGCCCTCCCAAGGAGGAGAGCCCATGGGGGAGAGGACATGGACCCAGACCGCAAAACCTGGCATGCAAACATCTGGATTCCTGCATATGTGTACAGAAACACAGAGATAGGAGTGTTATATGGAGACAGACATACATGACCACAGACATCCATAGTCCAAGGAAATCGAAGGCATTTCGAGGGGAAGGCAATAGCAGGGAGAGAAATCAGGAAGAGTCAGGTGAAAGATGGCCCTTGAGGGGGCAGCTGGATAGCTCAGTGGATGGAGAGTCAGGCCCAGAGAAAGGAGGTCCTGGGTTCAAATCTAGCCTCAGATACTTCCTAGCTGTATGACCCTGGGCAAGTCACTTGACTCCCATTGTCTAGCCCTTACCACTCTTCTGCCTTGAAACCAATGCACAATATTGACTCTAAGAGGGAAGGCAAGGGTTTAAAAAAAAAAAGAAAGATGGCCCTTGGGCTTAGCTTTAAAGGAAATTAGGGATGCTAAGAGATAAGAGACAAAGGCAAGGAAGGAGAGTAATACAGGCATGGGGGAGGGTGCATTCAAAGGGCTGGAGATGGATGGGACAGTTTGTTTGAACCACAGTGTGAATGAAGGAAGTGGCTTGAGCCCGGAAAGGAAAAGGAAAGCCAGATGGTGAAGGGCTTCAAGTTCTTAAAGACCTGAAAGAGCTCTCTCTTCGGCAAGGCAGCTTGAGATGGGGATGCAGATTCTAAGATCACAGAGAAAGAGATGGACAAAGTGGGCTCTGGTCAGCACCTTGGGGCACAACCACCGTTTGGGAGTGGAATGATGATGGAACAAACTGGAGGGAAGAGAAAGACCTTGGTAAGGGAAGAACCAAGAAAGAGTATTCTCACCCTGACCCAGAAAGGAAAGAGGATCCAGGAGGAGAGTGTAGCTCAGCATTGTCAAACCTTGCAAGAAGGCCCAAAAGGATGAGATGGAAAAAGGTTCCCCCAACAGCATCCGTAGCAGGACTAGCATGGTAGCCCTGCTCCCATTTGCCATCTTTACCTGGATAGGGCAGTAGGATTTAGGGGCTACAGTGACCACCCAACACACACGCACTGATTTGTCCCGTATGCCTTTGACATGTTTGTAGAGACAACTGTGTTGTCTCCCTTGATGACATGGAAGGTCCTGGAGGCCAGCGTCTGCTTCTTTGTTGCCTTCATGTCCCCCATCCCCAGTGCGATAACTGGGGCACAGGAAGGAAATATTTGTGGACTGATAGTGGGGGAAGAAGGGCTGGACCCGCTTGGTTTAGAGTCATAAAATTTGCATTCAAACTCTAACTCTGCCATGACCAAGTTAGTGGGGTGGACATTTGTGAGTTCTTTAGTACAGCCCGCACCCCCCAACCTTAATGCTTCTGGCCGCCAACCCCACCTCCTCCTCACAGAAAACTGAGACTCTCCTCCTGGCACTGGCCTATGCTCTAAGCTGTCTTTCCCCATCAGAATGTGAGTTCCAGAGCAGGGACTATCAGGCTTGTTTCTATTTGTATCTCCTCGTACTTAGCACAGTGCCTGGCACATGACAAGAGCCAAGCAAATAACTTCAGAATGACAGCCAGCTTGATGGAAAGATGGGAAGCTCTCAGGGATGGAAAGAGATTCTAGCAAGCCCATTAACCACCTGAATGGTGCCATTACACAAACTGGAATCATCATTAAAAAGAGAAGAGAAGGGAAGCAAGAAAACAAAGCAGGAAGCTTGTTACAACAATCAAGGCAAGCCATCATGGCGGCCAACTTGAACATGTAGGGTTTTCAAAGTTACATGAAGAAGTGTGACGGGATAGCCCAAAAGAAACCTGTCCAGAGCACTCCAACCAGGGAGAACTGAGCCCGGAAAGGACACCAAATGAAGTCCTTCAGCTCCCTGAAGGATGAGAAGGAGAACAAGAAGGGAGAGACAGGATCATTGCTGCAGGCAGATGGGACTATGACTTCAAAATGGCAAGAAGGCAGCATGGCTCAGCTCTGATCTTGCCTTTGTTTTCTGTGCATAGACAGCCATCCCGCCTATCTCTAGACTTACTCACCAAGAGGAAGAAGTCTGAAAAACAGAGAGGGACAATAAGGAAGAGCATAAGAGTCCCCGATGAGTTCAAGTCATCTGGACGTGATGAGCCACATCCCAGAGTGCTCAAAGACCTGGAAGGATTTGTTCCATGAGGGATGAGGGACAGTCAGCAATCCCTGAAAGATCATGGAGAAGAGGAGGAGCGCCTCAAGATTAGAGGAGGGCAAGGGTTGGTGCGGCAAGATTAGAAGGGAAACTTGAAATCTTGGCAGCAATAATAACAGCAAATAATAAAGATCTCGTTTCTAAGATATATGAGGAGTTCATTCAAATGTGGAAGAATAAAAGTCATTTCCTAATTGATAAATGCTCAGAGGATATAAACAGGAGAGGAAGCCAATCTACTTGTTGCTGTGGTCATCCAGCCATTTGTCAGTCACGTCTGACTCTTCATGATCCCATTTGGGTTTTTCTGGGCAAAGGTCCTGGAATGGTGTACCATTTCCTCTCCAGTGCATTTTACAGATGAAAAACTGAGGTAAACAGGGTTAAATGACTTGCTCAGGGTCATACTACAAGGAAGTATCTTGAGATCAGATTTAAATTCAGAAGGAGGAGTCTTCCTGACTACAGGTCCAGCCCTCTAGCCACTGCACTGTGCCACCACCTTGCCCTAAGCTATCTATAACCGAATGGGAAAAAATGCTCCCCAAATGCTCCCATCACCAATTACGAAAGAAATGAAAATTAAAGTGTCTTGAAGGTTCTTCCTTATGCTCCACACACTGGAGGTGTTGACAAAAATGAAAATGATTTCTATTGGAAGGGCTGTAGGAAAACAGGCCCATTGGAGGAACTGCGAAATGGCCTCCTCGTTGTGGAAAGCCATTTGGAGTTATCGCCTAGGCTGGGCATGCCCTGGGCCGGAAATCCCACTAGTGCACCTCTAGGCCAAAGAGAGCCAAGAAAGAAGGAAGCATCCTCTGCTCACAAAGAAATATTTACGGCAGCTCTTTTGTGGTGGCAAATCGTGGGAAACGAAGAGTTCCCCTCGGTGGGGCAATGGCTGGCCCAACGATGGATCCGTATGGATAGAATCATGGGTGTAACGAAAGATCACTGTGCTGTGAGAACTGAAGAGAGACTGTTCCATAGAAACCTGGAAGGGCCCTACACGAGCTGATGCGAGTGAAATGGGAGCCAGGAGAACGGTGTACACGATGGCGTCCATAGAGAACAGTTCTGGAGCCCCTCAGAATTCAGAGCAGAGCAATAACTGGCCACGGCCAACGTGGGGATTTCTTTGCTCAGCTCAACTCTGCGTATGTGATACAAGGATTCGGTGGTTTCTCTTTTCCAATGGGAAGGAGAAAAAAGTAAATGATCATCGAAAAAGAACTGGGGGAGAGGGGAGACTCGGTAACTCCCCCAAGGCGGCACTGGTTTCTGTCAGGTCTGGCCCCAGCATCTAACACAATACCTGACATTTAGTAGATGCCGAATCACATCAAATACTTCATCAAAACTCATTGAATTCGACTTCCCTAGAGCCTTGCTGAGATGGAAAGCTCCCCCCCTTGGCAGCAGGGAAAGAGAAGGATAGAAGATGAGCCTCCACACTCCAGGGAGACTTCCTCTCCGGAGCTGAGAAGTTCTGCTGCCATCCCTCCCCAGGTAAATACTTCCGCTGCTCTAGGACCTGGAAGCGGAGCTTCAGAGAGTGCTCGCATCTTCCACATGGCTACAATATTTATGATAAAGATAATGACGCGCCGTACACCCGAGGGCCCCTAATGCCTCAGCAAAGACGGTCAATCTTCAGATTGTCAGCAGAAGCCTCAACTCCTCTCATTTGAGGCTCAGCTGAATTCAGCTTCTTGGGGGTGCAAAGAGAGAGAGAAGTGAGCAGAGGGGGCCGACTGCTAACACCTCAAACTGCACCAAGGAGTGAACTGAGAGACCAAGAGCATCAATCTGACATTCTCCCCGTGGCTCAGTCTACTAGAGCCACGTTCTCTGTCCAGTCTTCTCTCTTCCTCTGGAGTTGCCTTCAAAGTGGCCCCAAGCAGCCTGCCCTGGACTCATGGGCTCTGCTTGTAGAGAGTCCAGAGAGAACACGGGCACAGATTTAAAAAAGGACGAAAAGGACTCAATGGGAGAAGTTGTACTAAATGCCACTCTGACTCGAGATCTAAGTAAGTAACGTGGCTCCTATCATTCTACCCATAATAGTAATAACAAGGGCTGGCATTTGTATTGCACTTTTCCATTTTGTGGTTCAGGACAGAGAAATTCTTGTTAACCAATCAACAAGCATTTATTAAGTCTCTACTATATGCCAGCCCCTAAAGGTACAAAGAAAGGCAACACCAGGCCCTGCCCTCTAGGAGCCCACATCTGAAACCAAGAAATGTTCCTGTCTATTGCCTATCATACAACAGTCCTACCAAGTCACAATGGTTTAAGAAACAAAAGCAGATGCACTCTGTGGTGGCAAAAAAAAATTGGAAAATGAGGAGGTGTGCATCGATTGGGAAATGGCTGAAAATATTGTGGTATATGTTGGCGATGGAATACTATTGTGCTCAAAGGAATGATGAGCTGGAGGGATTCCATGTGAACTGGGACGACCTCCAGGAAGTGATGCAGAGCGAAAGGAGCAGAACCAGGAGAACATTGTACACAGAGACTGATACACTGTGGCACAACTGAATGTAATAGACTTCTCTACTAGCAGCAATGCAATGACCCAGGACAACTCGGAGGGACTCATGAGAAAGATGCTATCCCCATATAGAGAAAGAACTGTGGGAGCGGAAACCCAGAAGAAAAACAACTGCTTGATCACATGAGTTGATGGGGATGTGATTGGGGGTGTAGATTCTAAATGATCACTCTAGTGCAATTATCAATAATATGGAAATGGGTCTTGATCAATGACGCATGTAAAACCCAGTGGAATTGTACATTGGCTATGGGGGGAGGGGGAGGAGAGGAGGGAATGGTTACATGAATCATGTAACCATGGAAAAATATTCTAACTTAATTAATTAAATAAAATTTTTCAATTAAAAAAAAGAAACAAAGGCAGAGGCTTGGCATATGGTGACCAGAAAGGCTAGGACGGGTTACCTAGCCTAGAATCAGAGAGGGCTAGAAGTGATCTAGGAAGACCAACCCTCCCATTTTAGAGATGAGCAACTGAGATCCAAAGAAGAAAGTGAAAGCCAGTGCTCGGCATACACTGAGAGCTGGTCTAGGGTACCCTGAATTAGTCTCTGCATTTTTTTTCAGAGAAAGAAACAGAGGGGCAGTGGTTGAAGAAATCTGGACAAGGTTAGACAGTGAAGAAATGGAGCAAGATTTAAGCACAGATCCTTCAGCTCCAAACCCAGCCCTCTTGGCTCTGTTTCCCTCAGAAGTTGGGATGTTGCCCCAGCCCCCAATCCAAATTCAGCCAGAATAGACTCCTGACTCCCAGGACAAGCTAGTTTTGCCACTCTACACTCTCTCCAGAATCAGGCCAAATTAGGAAGAAGACAAAGTGGTCCTTGTAGCTCTCCATGTAGGTCCCTCATGGCATCTTACCCTCCCTTAGCATCCCAGCAAACCAATACTGAACCTTTCTAAGGTCAAGTCCTAACCAGCACGCCCCTACTCAGAAGTGTTTGGTGGTCTGCTATTCCCTCTAGGACTGTAGTGGCAATCCTATGGCACTTGTGCCAGAGGGGTCACTCAGAACCCTCTCTGTGGATGTGCACACTGTCACCCCAGCACAGAATTCACCAGAATTTGTTGCTAGAGAGCCAAGGGAACATGGGGCTGAGCTGCTCCCCATCTCCCTCTCCACAGGCACCTGAGGACATTTCTCAAATCACCGGCCCCTCTAAAAGGTTTGCCATCACTGCTCTAGGGGAAAGATTCATCTAAAATGATCTGTGAACTTTGTTCATATGTTTCACCTCTATTTTACTAGGGTTGGTTTCTTTCAGACTCCATGAATTTTATGCCTTTACAAATACAAATCTGAGTAAGGTCTCTAGACTGCACCGAAGTGACTGACTAAGGGTCTGTGATGGAAAGTTTGAACTCCTCCAAAATGTGACTCCCACCTGCCTTTCAAGGTTTATCTCATTGGATCTCCCTTCCCAAATTCCACTAAAAAAAAACCCTCACCTGCCATTTTAGAATCAAAATACTAAGTATTAGTTCCAAGGCAGAAGAGTGGCAAGGGCTAGGCAATGGGGGTAAAGTGACTAGCCCAGGGTCACACAGCTAGGAAGTATCTGAGGTCAAATTTGAACCCAGGACCTCCCATATTTAGGTCTGGATTTTTATCCACTGAGCCACCCAGCTGCCCCACAATCTCCATTTTACAGATGAAAAAAAAACTGAAAGTCAGAGATACTCAGGGATTTGTCCAAGATCACCTGGCTAGTAGGTATCAGAGTCAAGATCTCCTTCCCTCAAGTGTTCTGGCACCTCTCAGAGAATAAACAGGTGGCGTTGACCCCGGGTCTCCCAGAGCCACACCCCTGCCAGCCATGGTAGCACTGGGGAACGTCTGTGACATCCAAACCAAAAACACTCGATGAGACATCGGCAGAAACTAGAATCGCTGCCTTTCGGTCCTGCTTGTCAGTTCGTCGAGCATCTCACCTCCAGCCGTGTGGGGCTCGGATGCAACAGGAGGTTCGATGCCCTCCACCGAAGTGTGGCTTCACAATCACTGCTTCCCCTGCAGCCCCCCATGACGATGGGTTAGACGTGAATTCCTGGGTTTCATCCCAGCGGAGCCCAGCTCAGCACGAGCAAGAGAGGCAGTTCACATCCCATCATCGTGCCCTTCCTTACTCTGAGGAGACCAACCGCCCAGTGGTCAGTGGACCCCACTATTGCCGGCGTACCACATTCGTATGGATTCGGGGGACGTATTGCGGGATGCGTAATCATGTGTCAGCTGGTCCTCTACAGACACGTACTTCCTGGAAAGCCCTCGCAGGCTTGAGAGTCTCCGAGGGGCCATAAAGGCAACAGTGGGGGAAAGGAGCGTCCTCGGAAGGCGCCTCCCCTCTTCCCCCCAGCAGCTCGGCCAGGATGGAACACGTCGATGCTGCTGCCTGATTCAATGCCAGGCGGACCACTTGGAAGTGATGGGCTCCATGAGCCCGAAAGAGGAGGAAAGAAGCCAATGGGAGCCCTGGGCAGCCCTAGACTGAGGACAGAAAGAAGAGGGGCAGCTCCAACCAGAGTGAGCAGGGAGAGATGTTAGGACCTGCCGGAGTCCAAGCCAAGGCATGTGGCATAGGCAGGGTGTCTGCACACCTCATGAGAGTCTGAGATAGGATTTGAACTCGGGTCTTCAGTTGTGAGACCTCCATGTTAGGGAGTAACCTGAAAATATACTCGAATGGGCATTTCTGAGCTGACATTGAACTCCAAATATCAGCTAAACATGCACGTTTTGAACAGAAAAGGGATAATTTGCATTTAATCGCCCTTAAAATGACACCTGGCATGACAAGGCTGCTATTTCTGCTGCATTTTTTTAATAAATGTTTTATTAAAGGCTCAACATCCACCATCAATACAACCAATTAAACTTGCTTAATAACCATTTACATTTAAATGCATTCATTTAAATGCAAACCGATCATAACAAGTTTTGAAGCCCTCCTCTAATTCCTCATTAAGATTTGCTGCTCGTCCCTCATTCTCGTTTCCTCTTCTCACAGAGGGCCTCTCTTCTTCTGGGCTGACTTGGACCGCTTGCTTTGCGTTATTGCAGAGAGCTCTTTCCAGATTTCTCAGTAATCGCCAAATTTGTCCATCATCACTGCATCCACAGTGCTCCTACCATTGAGCCTCTCGGTTGTTCCTAGTTGTGTGTGCGTGCATGTGTGTGTGTGTGTGTGTGTGCATGCGCTTACCTATAATGCTGCTTTGAGAATCTTGGAAAAGATCTAAGGCTTTCCCTTTCTAATAACACTTTGGGGTTATATTCCTTCAAATGGAACAAATGGCTTCTATTACATTTAGTTTTAAAAGCCAAAAGCAGTAGTCTCGCTTATGTAGACCTGCCTCAAAGCATGAAAATATTTGCTAGCCATTTCTTCCCACCAAAAAAGTAAACACCCCTGAACATCTCAGAGCGAATTTTAAGGAATGGGACTAAAGAACTCCAGACACAGGAAGGGACCCTCTGAATTGTCTTCCCTTTGGGGAGCTTAGAAAATAGATGGATGGATGGATGTGGATGGATGGATGGATAGATAGATAGATAGATAGATGGATGGATGGATAGATGTATGGATGAGTAGATAGATGGATAGATAGATAGATAGATAGATGATAGATGGATGGATAGACAGATAGATGATAGCTGGATAGATGGATGGATGGATAGATGGATGGATGGATGGATGGATGGATGGATGGATGGATGGATAGACAGACAACCAGACAGATAGATAGATGATAGATGGATGGATGGATGGATGGATGGATGGATAGACAGACAGACAGATAACCAGACAGACAGACAGATAGATAGATAGATAGATAGATAGATAGATGGATGGATAGATAGATAGATAGATAGATAGATGGATAGATAGATGGATGGGTAGATAGATGGATAGATGGGTGGATGGATGGATGGGTAGATAGATAGATGGATGGATGGATAGATAGATAGATAGATAGATAGATAGATAGATAGATAGATAGATAGATAGATGGATGGATGGATAGATAGATAGATAGATAGATGGATAGATAGATAGATGGATGGGTAGATAGATGGATAGATGGGTGGATGGATGGATGGGTAGATAGATAGATAGATGGATGGATGGATAGATAGATAGATCATAGATGGATAGGTGGATGGATGGATGGATGGATGGATGGATAGACAGACAGACAGACAGATAACCAGACAGACAGACAGACAGATAGATAGATAGATAGATAGATAGATAGATAGATAGATAGATGATAGGTAGATGGATGGTTGGATGAATAGCTAGATAAAGAAATCAATGGATAGATAAGATCTAGTGACAGATAAACAGATTAGCAGATGGATACATAGATGTAGACAGACAGAGACAAACATGAGGAGATAGACATTCTAACACACTCTAGACACGAACCATTGAAAACAACAACAAGCACAACACCACCACAAAAACATGTAATAATGATGTTCCTGCTGTGGCTATGAATCAATTATCTTTATAACAAGGAGATTCTAGAGGCTGCATTTGTACATGATGCCATTTGATTCTGTTACCTTCCCAGCCCACCCGCTGCCCATGCATGCGCACACACACACACACACCCAGAACTCTGTGAGATTGAAACTGCTGGCTATCTCATGTCCATTTGACAAACAAGAAAATTAGGGCACAGAAATGTTAAGCAATTTGCGTATGATCACGCAGCTCGTTCAGTGTCTGAAGCAGAACCCACAGGCCAGAGCTCTATCTCAGCCATCTCAACGCCTGAGGTTTCGAAGGGATGTCCCAAACATTGACAACCCCGGATTCTCCAAAGATGGCTAGCTCAAGCTCATG
>NC_077228.1:1669288-1684288 GCF_027887165.1 Monodelphis domestica | reverse complement strand
TCACCCAGGACTCTGACATGTGAGCTTCCATCATACGTTGCCAGGAATCCAGCACACAGGAAATGCTTCATAAATGCTAGTTGACTGACTGCCTAACCTCCCACTCATTTCCAGCCACCACACACAAGCCAAGGGGCCTGCACTCCGGGCATTAGAGCCCTCAGTCAGTGGCACGTGGCTGTACACAGAGAGCAGTTATGCCATTCTTTGTCTGTCATCCAGGGAGGCAGCTCTCGTTTTTAACTTTCTGTCTCCTACCAGCTCACCGTGCGGCCTCTCTAGAGTTACTCAAGTGATTGGTTAGAAAAGCAGCAGCAGCAGCATTTCTGTCATCTCATCTTGCCCTCCCAACAGCCCTGGGGGCAGCAGGACCTCACCACGCCAGGACTTGTTGCCAGTGGACCTGGGCTAACTTCAGGAGGTCACTGGGGCCTTTGGGTATTTTCATTTAACTTAGTTTATTTTTTACATTAAAGTGCCGGGGGGCAGGGTGTCCCTCCCTTCCCACTCCCCTCCCCCTCCCCCCTCCAAGAGCACATCACCTAACAGAAAGGTTCCCGTGTACAGGAAGCTGCATCTTCCTGTGTCTGTCTACCAGCTCTCCCTGGGAACGTGGCAGTATTTCTGTGGCCGTGGACCATGTTCTCGTGGTTCTGCTCATTTCCCTCTGTCTATGGCTTCTTCATGGTGCTCTTCGCTGCTGCTTTGGAGAGATGCTGGCACACCAACAGGCTTTCCAGTCAGCTATTCTGGACTCTTTCCAAACTTCCTGGTCTAAAATGGAATTTCCTTTGGGAAAACCAGGGTGTCGGCTGCCCTCTCCCATCCTCCCTTCCTCCACATGGCTCAACCATCAGCTAGGAGATTGTTCAGCAACTATCTTTTCCCATAAGTCAGCTGACTCGCCTTCAGAAAGAAGAGGCCTTTGCATTCTGGCCAATCTGGGGAGCCTTCCTTTCCCAGCCACGTCCAGTCGGTCCATTTTCTCATCAACTCCTGCGTTGTATGTTTGAGACAGAAAAGACAGCAACAAAGCAGAGAAGGAGTAGTTGTGCCTTCTCTAGGGCATCCTCCACCCTCATCCCGCACAGCCCAAACAGATGGCCAGCCTTTGGTTTTGTTTGTTTTCTGTGTTCCGGCACAATTCCTTTTTTAGGGCTCTCTGTGTGTCCTTTGCCCTTTACACAAGCCTCCTGTGGGCGCCCTGAACCACTCCAAGTCCAGGCTGCTTTCTGAGCTCTTCTCTGGCTGATCACTTGAAAATCTGAGCTTCTCAGAGAGCCGCCACGACAGCCACCCTGTCTCTCTCGGATCAGGATTAGTTGCAATTGGCTTTGCTCATAACAGCCTCCCATCCTCTCCAAACCTGCTTTCCTCTGTGGAGTCTCCGGCTGAGGTGAACGTGCCACTCTTATTTTTGCTGAATCTCTTCTAGAAGCCACGTCCGAATTCCCTTTCCTCTCTTTGGTCCTCAGGGCCACATTCCCTTCCTCCCAGGGTCCTCGTCATTTCCACTTAACTATATTTCAAAGAGTCTCTGGTCTAATGCCACTAGTGATGGGGAACAGCCTACCCCATTAGGCAGCCTCAATTCCACCTTTGAACAGCTCTTGCTATTCAAAAGCACATCCTCTTATTTAACTCAAATGTCTGTCTATCATTTCCACCACTGGTCATGCTCTGTCCCTCCCAGACCCTGAAAAGGAGGGCAAATTTCATTCCACGTGGACAGCTTTCCAAAGAGGTGAGAGCAGCTGGAATAGTTTTCCTTTCTGTGAAATGGGAGGTAAATGGGTAGAGCCCTCACTGCACCTGGAGTCAGGACGTCTAGAGTTCAAATGTGGTCTCCGACACTTCCTAGCAGCGTGACTGTGGCCAAGTCACTTAGCCTGTCCTGGTCTCAGTCTCATCATCAGCAAAATGGAGACAAAGAGAACACCTACCTCCAAGGGTCAACGTGAAGGCCAAATGAGATTAACACACATAAAGTGCTTTGTAAATGTTAAAGTAATATAGAAATGCTGTCAACATCAACATTACAGCCTCTCAGGAGAACAGAAGCTCTCAGAGGGTGGTAACTTTTTCATTCATTTTAAACCCTTCCCTTCCTCCTTAGAATCAATACTGTGTATGGGTAAGGGCTAGACAATGCAGTGTAAGTGACTTTCCCAAGGTCACACAGCTAGGAAGTGTCTGAGGCCAGATTGGAACCCAGGACTTCCTGTCTCTAGGCTTGGATCTCAATCCACTGAGCCACCCAGCTACGCCCGGAAGCGTTTTTATTTTGACTTTCTCTTTCCAGCTCCTAGTACATTGCCTCAAACCTAGCTGGAGCCAAGAAGAATGACTGCTGATTAGAAATCAGGCACCATAAGGCAAGAAAAGAATGCAGATGCTTGGATACAAATGCTGCCTGGGTGTAGCCTGGGACAATTTACCCAACTTCCCTCCACCTTAGTTTCCTCCTCCATGAAATTCGGAGGTTGGACTAGACGGCCATCCATGGCTCCTGCAGCCTTAAAGGGTCCATGTGGCCAGGCATTCACCGGCGCTCTCCTTGTGCTGGCAAAGTCCTGGCCACGGAGGGGGTGCCCATCCGATGGGGAAGGCAGGAAATGGCAAGGAAGAAAGTTTCAGACCCCCTCGAACGGATGCAAAGTGAAATGAGCAGAACCAGGAGGACCCGGAGCCGTGGACGATGACCCAGTACGCAGGACCTCGTTATTCTCCCCGATACAATCCCAAAGAACTCATTTCAAGGCTTGTCTCCAGGCCAGTCTTTGGGTGAGTGCCAAAAGGAGATGTGCCCGTCCGTGGAGGGAGTTCCCAACACCAATAAAACCACAGTTCCTAAGAGACAGACAGACAGACAAAAAGGTGCAACAAGTATGTATATGTAGGGGGCAGCTGGGTAGCTCAGTAGATGGAGAGCCAGACCCAAAGCCAGGAGATCCTGGGTTCAAATGTGACCTCAGACACTCCCTGGCTGTGGGACCCTGGGCAAGTCATTTAACTCCAGTTTCTGAGCCCTTACTGCTCTTCTGCGTTGGAACCAACACCTAGTTTTGATTCTAAGGCAGAAAGCAGGGGTTTTTTAAGTGTGTGTATGTACATATGTGTATCAGAAATAAATCATATGTATATCATATAAAATGACTTCACCTTGCATCAATAGGGAGAACTCATTCATGTATGTATGCTCTTTCACTTACTGCAGCAGCCTGCAATTTCATTAGCCGCAGAGATCACTAGGGAGTGCCACAGTGCATAGAGCACTAAGTCTGGAGTCAGGAAGGTCTGAGTTCAAATCCTATCTCAGATACTCCTTAGCTGTGTAACTGGAGAAGTCACTTCCTCTCCAATTGCACCAGTTTCCTAAACTGCAAAATGGGTGACATATAGCACCTTTTTCATAGGCTATTCTGAGGATCCAATGAGATATCTTCAAAGCCCTTAGCAAAATGCTTGGCTCGCAGAAGGTGCTTGATAAATGCTTTTAATTCCACAGAACATTTATTAAGCACCTACTATATACAAAGCGCTATGCTAGTGGCTGCTGGTAAAAAGGCACAAACCAAAAGCATTCCCTTCCCTAAAGCTCAGGTCAATGTGGGCCATACAAAAGGGGGAACCCCTAAATAAGATCATGATAGTTGCTCTAACCTCTAGGGAATGGACTTCCCACAGGAGCTGGGACCTGGGCTGAGCTCTGAAGGATATCAAGGAGGGCCTTTCAAATGCCTGCTTAAAGGCAGCTTCCTCATCTATTCCCAAAACAAAAGAAAGCCCCTAAATATCATTCCTTCCTCACCTTCATCCAAGAGCTGAGAGCTGTCTCAGACAATAGTTTCCCTTTGGGAAGTCATCCCTGAACTGCAGGGTGATAAGCCAGAGTTGTTGGGAGGACTGTGAGGCTCCCAACAGAAATCACAGAAGTTTAGGAAGTGATCTTTGTTTTAGAAAGCCTCAATTTGAGGAGCCTCCAGGGTGCCTGGTGAAGACGCCCAGGCATTTAAAGAGGCGGCCAGATTGGAGGCAGAAGGTCTTCAACTCAAGTCTGGCCTCAGAGTTTTCCTAGCTGTGTGACCCTGGGCAAGTCACTTAACCTAACTGCCTAGCCCTTGCCACTATTCTGCCTTGGAACCAATACTTAGCATTAATTCCAAGGCAGGAGGCAAGAGTCTTTCTGTGTTTGTTTTATTCAAGAAAATCAAGGAGGCTAGAACTCCAGGCACTCCAGCCTTACGTCACACACACACACACAGTCTCGGAGGCCTGCAAGCAAAGCCAGCGTTTCCCTGTTTTCAAAAGCCTGGGCGCCCTGGGAGAGCCTCTTGTACTCTCCCTGCTCAGCACCCATCACCACACTCTGTGAGAAGAGAAGACACTGAAGCCTGGAGCACAGCCAGCCAGAGATGGGCACCAGGCGAGAAGAGAGAACTCGAGCTGAAGGAACTGGGCGCTTTCCCTTGACGAGAGCCCATTCGGAGAGGGAAGGGAGGACAGCGCTGCCGTAGAGGGACGACACATGGAAGAGCAATCTGACTTGGCCTTGGAGCTGACAGGGGAGAACAGATTTGGACCCCGTTGAAGGCAAATGTCTTGGTAACTCGAGCGGACAAAGTGGCCTGGGCTGGCTCCGCAGACAATGGACTCTCCCTCCCTTGAAGCAAAGACCACTTACTGGGCATGAAGAATGGGCATGAGATCTGGCCAAATACAGATTGGACAAGTCGTGCCACCCCCCAAGATGCCCCAGCGGTGATTCTTTCTCAGAAGCCCCATTTTCAAAGGAACAAACGGCTTGAGCTGTATTTGTTTTGGCAACTCAGCTGGATTGGATACGCCGTTTCCGGTTGGTGGACTGGCTCCAGGGATTTGGGCCATAAATGCCTCATAAACACTGAACTGATCACCATTTAACTAGCCATGCTGGCAAGCCGACTTCTCGCCGAGGCGTCCTGAATTAATGCTGTTACCCTCTTGAGAAATACCACCGCCTCGTCTCATTTCACTGCTGGGGTGGGTGCAGGAACTGCATTTCCCTGGAGCCCATTTCTGCCTGGTCTCGCTAGGTGCTCTCTAGTGCCAGGACTCGGGAAGCCAATGAGCAACTTGCCTGTCACTGGCTTCGGCGAATGGCCTCCCCCTCCGTGCGTGCAGTGTGGCTGAGCAGAGATGCTGCTTGCTTAAGAGGATAACCAAACGAGCAGAAAGCAGAAAGATCCCCAGGTCGAAGAGCTCCTCTGCCGGCTGCCCCAGCCAAACTAGGGCCAGAAAGGAGAACTGCTCAAGCTTGGGAGCCAGCAGCCAGCAGACAATGTTAGCTCAGAGACAGGCTCGGCTGGAGGAAGCCATCAAGCCCCTCCCTCAACCATCCATGGGAGCCACAGAGCTTCCCAACCAAAACTGTTCAGTGGGGACAAATCCTGGGACCCAAATGGGGGGGGGGGTAGAAACAGGAGAAGTGAAGGGGGGAGACTCCAAGCACATGCAGAAGCCTCTCATCTTCCAGGAAAAGTTGGAGGAGCTGCTAAAACGCCTGCCATTGCAGGAGAGAGGGAGAAGATGGCACATAGGGCAGCGGGAATTCTATATGCCTGGGCTCCCTTAAAACAAGGCAAGGCACAAGAAAACCTCCTGCCCCCCCCCCACGCTGCAATGGCAGTCCTTGCAAATACATGGCTTTGAAGCTCTTTTATATGTGGCCATTTAACCCTTCCATGACAGAACTGTAATCATCTCTCCCCTTCCCTTCACAACCAAAAGTCCCAAAGCCTCGCTTGGCATACAGGGCAAACTCCTCTGTGCTTTTTACCCAAACCTCTCCTGCTGGAGTTCTGTCCTCCTCGAAGCCCCCCAAGATGCCTTCTTCTCAAGCTCCTCCTGGTAAGGGTGAGAGGCCCTAAATGGTCACTAGAAGGGCCAAAAGGGCATCGCATCCACCACTGAGGTGAAGAGACTTGGCCCAAGGTCACCTCCGGACCAGTGCTCTGTGTCCCTCCCGCTGCACCAGGGGCCCCTAACCCAACCGTTTACAGGTGGGTTTACAGAGTGGCCTAGACCAGCTCCAAGGCTGCAGCAGCATTAGCTCTGCCTGTGCCCAAGTCCTGTTCTCCTCCAGCTGCCATATGACTCCAGCAGCCTCCTCCAGGACCAAGGAGCAGCTCAGGCGTCTGGCTGTGCCCAGGACTTGATCCCACCGAAGCAGAAGGCAATACCGAGGGCCAACAGAGCCGCACAACTGTTTGCAAGCCCTTTCCCTAGTTCCCAAGTCAACTCCACAGATATCTAAAGCCCCCAGACGAGTGTGGCCCGGGTGCTAAGCTCAGGATCAGAGATGGGAAGTGAAGCCCCCCTGCCTTCTAGAAGCTTCCATTGAGCCAACACTCATGTTGGCCAGGGAAGAGGAGTTCAAGCATTGAAAAGAAAAGAAGAGAAAGCCCTGTTCAGTCTTCCACAGGATTAAAGCCCTTCCCCACCACAGAGGGATCTGGGGGGCAGCGGAAAAGCCCTCCTAAATGGGTGAGATCCTAGGTGTGACGTTGGGAGTGAAGCAAGCTTCTTCAGTCAAGATCTCTCTTTGGAAAAACCAAGCTTGGAGCCCCCAGCCAGCTGGACAACACTTCCGTGGTCCCCAGCAGCTCCCCCAGTCCTGCCCTCAGTTCTAGGCTCCTCCATCCTCCTGATCTGTCGCAGCCCTCATCCCTCACTCCAGTCCCCAGGTGCAAGAAGAAGCCTGTCTGGCGTCAGGGTGGAGGCGACCCCCCCCCGCCCCCACCAGCCCAGGCTCCTTGGCCCTTCCCCATGGGGGGGCCCCACAGCGAGTCCCTCTCCTGTCCATAGGGCTGCAAACTCCTCCGGGAGCCCCTCGCCCCCGCCCAATGTGCTCTTTGCCCTCCCAGAGCAGCCCAGGGGAGTCCCTCCTTGCCAGCAGAAGAGGCTCCTGAGGCTGCTCGGGCTGGGCTCCCTCCCGCTCTGGGCACTGCCCCTCCCCAACTTTCCAACTTTGGAGCCTCAGGCCGGGGTGAGAGAGAGGGGCAGCAGGCAGCGCCCTCTCCACTCCCGTTCCCTCCCCTCCCCCTCCCCCCTTTCCCCACCCCGAGCTGCACACAGCCAGAAATCCACCGCTCTCAGGGGCCCTTTTCCGGATGGCTGGCAGCCTGTGCAACTTCTCAAGCTGGGGGGGGGGGGGGAGGAACCCGGGAGTCCCCGCGGCCCTGGGAGTGCAGAAGCCTTAGATCCGCCACCACGGGCCCCTTCCTCCCTGCCACTGCCCCAAAGGCCCCGGGCTGCAACAGATAGCTGTATCAGCACCGTGAGGCTGCGGAGAGCTCCCCGGACCTCCAGGAATTCTGGGGCTGAGCCAGGCTTCCGTGTCCTGTGGCCAGTGCCTCGCGAGGAGAAGGGGCTCAGAGAGCTCCCCCCCTTACCCCACCCCCACCAAGAAAACAAACTTCCCCCTCCGCGCCTTTGCACTGCAGGCGCGGGGCAGTCTGAGGGCGCAAGGAGCCCGAGGGGAAGCGGGCACTCACCGTAGCTGCCAGGGCTCTCCCGCTTCTTTGCCCTCATCTCTGCTCCGGGCTCCCCGTGGACGCCCTCTTCTCCTGCCGCTGCTTCTGCTCGTCTGGGTGCTGGCGGCTGCTCCAGGAGCCAGCGGGGCTGGCACGCCTGGCTCCCTCGCCCGCTCCGCTCTGTGCCCACGCCTCGGGCTCGGCTCCGCTCGGCTCCGCTCAGCGCTCGGTGTGGCTGTGGTGGCATCTGCGGGGCAGAGTCAAAGGTGGCGGCCCCGGCGGGGCCGGCTGCCCTCCTCAGCCCTCCTGTGCCACCCAAGGGGTGGCTCCTCATCCTGTGGCCGTCCGCCCGGGCTTCTGCTGCTGCTGCCGCCGCCTCTGATCCTAATGCTGCCCCTGCGCCGCCGCCCGATGCTGCCGCCGATCCTGCCAGATGCAGCCGCCGCCGCCGCCGCCAGATGGGAGGCAGCTCTCAGGCTCTCGAGCGCCCGCCCGGCCCACACTGACCTCCCTCTCCCTCTTTCCCCACCCTTTTCCCCTCCCCCCTCCCCCAGCCCCTGGTGTCCCGTCGGAGTCGAGCAGCCTACTCCGATCCAACCAGAGCCGGCGCAGTCACAGAGCAGCTGGGGGAGGGGGCGAGGGAGGAGGAGATGCTGCGATCCGGGAGGCAGAGGAGGGAGGGAGGAGAGGGGAAAGGGAGGACAGCGTGAGCCAGAGGGACAGCTGAGGGAGAGAGGACCGAAGCAGCTAAGGGGAGGAAGAAGGAGGGAGAGGAAGAGGAAGAGGGGAAAGGGGAGGGAAAAGAAGAGAGGGGGAGGGGAAGAAGGGAGAGGAAGAGGGGGAGGAGAGAGGATCCTGAGGACGGGAAGGAGGGAGAGAAGGAGAGGGGAAGGGGAGGGAGAGAGTGAGGAGCGGATGGAGAAGAGAGAAGGATGGAGAGAAGAGGGGGGAGGAGGAGAAGGAAGAAACATCAGGAGCGAGAGGGGCAGCAGCAGTGTGGAGAGAGGAGGGACCAACCAAGAGATGCAGATTAGCGGAGCCGAGGCCTGCAATCGGCTGAGGGCCCAAGGGGAGGAAGACTGGAGACTCCAGGGCTGGTCCGAGATCGAAGACTGGACGAAGTTGGGCGGCAACCCTGGCCTCCTTGGGTAGTGCTGCCCCTTTCATCCTCCTCTCGCCTCGGTTCCCAGGGCCTACGGAGAAGGAGAAGTGGTCTCGGCCCGGTGGGCCTCGAGTGGAGGCTGGACCTGGAGGAAAGCAGTTCGGATCAAAGTGAGCCACCTGGAAGATGACCCAGTTCCAGCCTGAAAAACTGAATAGCAGGGGCCTCGGGCAGCTCCCTTGGGTGAACGGGGAAGGAGGAGAGGGAAAGCTGATGGCATCAGGCCCAGATTGCTGAGAAATTCAGGTGAAGGGGGAGCCTTTTTCTTCGAACTCCAAAATTTCCCCGATAACCTGTAGTAATAATACTCCTTGCGGTGTGATTCCAGAGCGGCCAGTGGCCAGGGAGCTGTCCTGCTCTGTGGTGCTGACTGCCTTCTGTATCTCCATCCCTGAGGGAAGAGCACCTTGTGGGCCATAAATGTCCCGGAACAGCCCTGTGTGGGATGAAGGCAGAAGGCTGGCAGAGCTACTGGAACGGATAGAGAGGGAAGGCAGCCTCCAGCAGTGTATGGGAAAGGGCAGGCCCTCCCCCCCCCCCCCATATCCCCCTGCATCCAACTGAGAAAGGTGCATCAGGGCTGGAATGAAGAGTTTTAGAGGACACCCCTGGTTCCACTCGGTCCCCAGCTGTTACAGCACTTCACACTTTTGGCAGACTTTTGGCAGTGTCTCAATCAGCTCTGCTAATTTGGGTTCCTCTTTTTAAAAATATTCTTATAATAAAGGCTAGCTCCATGGGAGAGGAGGGGGGAGAGATGCTGGGGCCAACTCTAACGGTAGAAGGAGAAGAAAGCAAAAGGAAAAGCGTTTGTTTGTTTGTTTGTTTGTTTGTTTGTTTTCAAGGACCAGAGCTGAGCCTCAGGTTCAGCTGGCAGCTGAGGAGGGCACCTCTTTCCATCTGTCTCATCAAAGTGGTGGAAACCAAGTCCCCAAAGCCTGAGTGCATTTAAAAATCATTAACACTTAAAAGTTTTGCACTAAGATTTTGATGACCTGATAGGTGGCAGCAGGCCGGACCTATGGATGAATTCAATGTGGCTCCAGAAACCCTGGGTAAGACAATCCCATTTGTCTCAATTTCCTCTTCTCTAAAATAGGAATAATAAGAACATCCATCTCCCAGGGTTCTTTCAAAGACAAATAAACTAGTATTTGCAAAGGGCTCTGCAAACCTTAAAGCACAGTTAGAGTGCTAGCTAGCAGTATTAGCTACATATGTGAAAGCACTTTGAGGTACTATGATGTAAAATATTGGATTATGTTCATTATATACATACATCAGTAATGACTTGAATGCAGAATAGAAGAAATGAATTCTTTCCACAGCACTTCTGAGGACAGGAAGAGTTTGAACTTTAAGCTTTAAGAGAATACAGGGATCAAGACATATACAGACAAAACATTCTTATACAAATTAAGGCAGATTCAAATAATTGGAAAAATATTAATTGCTCATGGGTAGGCTGAGCCAACATAAAAATGACAACACTACCTAAATTAATTGATTTATTTAGTGTTGTACCAGTCATACTACTAAAGGATTGCTTACAAAAGCTTGAAAAAAATTCACATGGAGGAAAAAAGATCAAGAATATCAAGTGGCTTAATGGAAAAAGTAGAAAGGAAGGGAGCCTAGCAGTACCAAATCTCAAACTACTCTACAAAGCTATAGTCATCAAAGTAATGTGAGACTGGGGAAGGAATAGAGAGGTTGATCAGTGAAATAGATTAGCTACATAATATACTGAAGCATAAATGAACCCAGTGACCAAGAGTTCCAAAGATCCAGCTATTGAGGCAAAACTCACTATTTACCAAAATTTGTTGGTGTAGCAGACCAGCCACTACAAGATCTCCTTATGTGGCTTTGAACATCTGAAAGGGAAACCAGGAACCGGGGGAATAGGGGTGGAAGAGTCCATCTTTAAGATTAAGGTAGGAAGGACATAAAGAGAGAAAATAGACAGCTCTTCCTCCAATGGTCAGGGAGAGCCAGAGCATGAGAGAGCTGATCTGTTAATTAAGGATAGTTGCACAAGGTGGGTGGGGGTGGCAGGCTATCCATCACCCATTTGGTACATCAAAAGTTTTAACAGGTTAATGACAAAGCCAAAAATATGGATGATAATACAATAAGTCACCAGGTATCCGGGCTAGGACTCTTCTCCTTTCTGGGAAGCTGGCACCAGTCTTATCTTAAGAATGCAGGTGTGAATCTTTCACATTCCAAAACTTGTCTGTCAGCTTACACACAAGAGATAACAGCAGAGGTTGGCTTTTAAGCTCAACAAAATTTAACCCCATCCAAATTTAAGGGCTTAGCAATCAATCATGTGAAATATTAGAAACATATCCATCAGTCTGGTCCATGAGCACTTTGCTCATTAGTCAGCTTTTGAATACATCTTTAATACTTTCATGATTTGTTATAACTGAAACCCTACAGTTGGGAAAACTGGGCAGAAGCCTGCAAAAACGAGGTGTAGACCAGAGAATACCAAAACAAGTTCCAAAAGGGCACATGACTTAGACAGAAAGAGTGATAACAAAACTATATTAGTGGAGCATGGGTGAATTTACCCACTAGTGGGTGAATAAGAGTTCATGATCAAACAAGAGATAGAAAGGTTTATCAGAAGTGAAATGGTCATTCTGATGACAAAATCAAAACTTTTTTTCACAGTCAATGCAGCTAAAATTAGAAGATAATCTTTGCAGCAAGTTTCTTTTGATAAATATCTTGTTTCTAAGATGTACAGGGAACTGATTTTGATTCATAAGAAGAGACATTTTCCAATGACAGAAGATCAAAGGATGAGAAAAGGCAGTTTTCGGAGGAAGAAATCCAAGTTATCAATAGCCATCTATAAAATAAAAGATTCTAAATGTTTTGAGTGAGAAATGAAAATTTGAATAATCCTGAGATGCTACCTAAAACTCATCAGATGAACAAAGTTGACAAAAATTGGAAAATAACATGCTGGTAGAGCTGTGGGGAAATAGGCACAATAGGTTTGAGTTTTTTATTTTTTTCATTTCAAAAGTTAGTACCTCTTTATTGCACCGAAAACATCAAGAATAAAACAGACAGCACACGCCCTTCCTCCCTTCCCCAAAATAATATAAAATTGAAATGGCGATTATTCAGATCACAACCACGGGTTCCCCCAAAAACAACCCCCACCAAAAAAATGTAATAATGCAACAAGGGCACACTGGCAAACATGCCCTAAATGAGGTTCCTTCAAACCTCAAATAGACCAGAAGAAGAGCAAGAACCAGGCTTTTCTTCATGAGCATAGAGGTAAGGGAGGGGGTGTCTTTAAATATGCTTGTAAAAATATATCCTCTGTTTCTTTATCACATGAGTTAGAGTCCCACACACACAATGCCAAGGTGCTTAGGTCCTGCCCATTTGATCAGAAATCATTATAACTCAGCTATACCCAAAAAAAGAAAAAGGACCTATCTGTACAAAAATATCTCTAGTAGCAACTTTTGTGATAGCAAAGAACTGGAAACTGAGGGAAAGCTCATCAATTGGGGAATGACTGAAGAAGTTATAATATATGATTGCAATGGAATTTTGTTGTGCTATAAGAAATTATGTAAAGAAGGGCTTCAAGGAAAACTTAAAAACTTTATATCAACTGATGCAAAGTGAGTTTGAGTTAGCAGAATCAGCAGAACAATTTATACAATAACAATGATATTATCAAGATAATCATCTTTGAATGAATTAGTATCTCTGATCCACACAGTGAACAATCACAACTGTAGAGGGCTCAAAATAAAAAATGTTAACCCCTTCCTGAAGGACTCAAAGTATAGACGGAGAGTTATCTGTTTTGGACTTGGCCAATGTAGGATTTTTTTTTTGCTTGCTAATATATGTTTGTAACAGGTTTTGCTTTCCTTGCTTTCTCAGTGGGTGTAGAGAGAAGAGTGAGAGGGACAGAATGTACACCTAAAAATAAGATAAAATGACTGCTTTTTTGTTAAAGAAGATATGTACGAGCAGGAGCATGCCAGGCTGCCTTGCTGGAAGCAACAAGGCCAGCCAGAATCCTCCTGAGTGATGGATAGTATGAATACCTCTTCAGTACAGAGACCATATAGCTTGTATCTTTGTGGAACATGAGAGATGTGACCCCACCATCTCAGGGCCAGGCCTGCTTTCTCAGGGGAGAAATTAGGTACCCAAAGGGAGTGGGAAGATTTCTTTCTCTACCACTGTTAAATGCTCAAGCCCCCACTAGCTGTGTTCCCTCCCTACTTTTGTTAGTAGTCAGGGACCAGTACCCAATTCTACTGAACCGCTTAACATGAAATAGTTGGGCTGTTTTTTTTTTTTAATAGAGATATTTACTTCAAAAATATGTACAAACAAGTGTATAGGCATGTCCTCCTTGGGGCATAACCATACCATCTCAGACTGAGGATTAGGCTCATTTTTCAGTCCAATCTCTACATAGCTCGGGTCCCACCAATTCAAGTCCAAATGTTGAATGACTGCCAGAAGAGATGGTGAGTCCACTTCCCCTGTCTTGGATCTAGAGTCCAACTTTCCTAGCCTCCTCCACTACTCAGCTCAAATCAGACTTTTCAGGAGGCCTGGCTTTCCTGGTTCCCCACCCCTCACCCCACCCCTAAGCCTCTCCATGAGATTAGCTTCCATTTATATTAAACACACACACACACACACACACACACACACACACACACACACACACACACACACACACACGATGTGAGTAGGTATTTGCATGTTGCTTACCCAGTAGAGGATGAGCTCCTTTAAGGCAGAGACTGTGGTTTTGTCTCTCTTCCCATCTCTGCCCTTAGCAAGAGGCCTGGCTCATAAATGCCTGGTGAACAAATGGTAGGACAGGAAAACTTTGCCCTCTGCTGGCGTAGCCCATAAAAAGCAAAGACTCTCTCTGCTGCAGGGATAATGGTAGAATTGCAATTTTGATGGGTGATCTGATAGATAATAATCACATACATGGACACACACTACCCCCCACATGTGTATGCAAACACATGTGCCTGTATATCTCTGCACACAGCAAACAAAACTCTGAAGGCTCTGGCATAAGAATTATTAAAGAGACCCCTTCAATGCTCACAAGCCCCATTCGAGTCACTGAAGGGTTTCAGCAGCAAAGAATAGGTGCGGCCCCCCACGAGCTAGCATCTCAGTCTCCTCCACCTTCCAAATCAGCTTGGACCTAGTTGTATTTCCTCCAGGAAGTGCTCTCGAACTCGCTTTCACCAGCTGGTTATGCCCGTCAGAAAACTCCATCTCAGGGAATATGCCCACTTCCTGTCACTGGAATATTGTTTTAGAAATGGGTATTTTTACATAAGAACATTTTATTAGCAAGTGAAACTGCAAGCTCCTTGGGGAATGAATATCTCCTCATTTATTTTGCATCCCCGTCATCATTGTTCTATGGATGGAATTTTAGCATAATCATGGCTGATCCTCCACAGACTTTCTTACAGGTTATGAGCTCATTTGTTCGCATAATCTTTAGGAACTCCATTGAGAGAGGTTTTCTTCTCTGTCCATCAGGCACCCAGAGGCCTGGAGAAGCAGAGGGAGCTCTCCAAGGTCATTATCTGCAGAGTAGATTGAACCTTCTTCCCTTGAACCCTTCACTGCACTCTTCAGAGTAGATTCCATAGATATCATTACAAAGGACCATAGATCTAGGTCAAGGAGGGGCTTTGGGCCAACGGTTCTTAATGTGGAGTTCAGGAATTCTATTTTTTAAAATATTTGGATAGACTTCCAGGCTAAGATGGCTGCAGTGTAGAAGGAACCTCATGACTTCCTACTACTGATCACAATGAAGTGTCTCAAAAGGACAACAATCAAAATCAGATGAGGAAAGGGCCTCTACCATAG
Source organism: Monodelphis domestica (assembly GCF_027887165.1). Lineage (NCBI taxonomy): Eukaryota > Metazoa > Chordata > Mammalia > Didelphimorphia > Didelphidae > Monodelphis > Monodelphis domestica. Next base: position 1,669,696 of record NC_077228.1, on the reverse strand, counting down.
GGCACAGCTTTGAAGGTAGGCAGGGTTTGGGCATTTCATGTACAAGCTGATCACCCCTACACACACATACACCACCTACCAGGCTAGAGTCAGAGCCAGAGGAAAAGCCAGGGCAATCTCTAAATTCTTGAGAGCTGCCTCAAGGCACCACAGTCTTACCCCTGAGGACAGTGCAAAGTCTTGGTGGCCAGACTTGGGACCTGCAGAGCAGGGGAGTGGAGATAGTAGAGATGAGCTGTCCACAACAGATGCTGCAAAAACTGGAAAAAATGGCCTCAGGGCAAAACCACTCTGTAGCTACACCAAGTGCTGCCTGTGTTCCTCATTCAGACTTCTGGCTGAAAAGGGAAGATAAAACTAACACAGCAATGGCCACCAACACCCAGAAACTACAATCCACAAATACCA
>NC_077228.1:1644288-1664288 GCF_027887165.1 Monodelphis domestica | reverse complement strand
CCAAGAAAACCCCAATGGAAGTCTTGAAGAGTTGGTCATGACTGAAACTACTGAACAACACTACCACCCAGAAAAGAGGGTCAAAAAAGATCAGAAAACAAGGAGGGGACTCCAGGAGGGGGGAGGGAGGAGGAGAAAGAACATGAATCATGTAACCATGGAAAAATATTCTGAATTAATTAAATTAAAATGGGGAAAAGGAAGAGGGATATGGCTCGTACTATGGCCAATGAGCGCCACTTTTGAGGCAGCGTGAACCACCAGCAAATACTTCTAGGTCTGCTCATTTCTCGTGTAAATGAGCTTCTTCTTATTTAATTCTGAGTGGATCCTTAATTTCTTTCTGGGATTTTATAATTGTTCAATAAATGCTTGTCTACCTGATCTTTGCCCTTGTTTCAGAGGAGGCCATCCACAAGATGGAGCCTCTCAAGTGAACTAAATAGCAGGTCTAAATTATTTTTCTTCTTCCTGAGAAAGAAAGCCAAATTCCTATCTAGACACTGACTCCCTGTACTTGATAAAGGAAGGGAAAACTTGTATATAATTACCTATGTTGTTGTAACACAATATGTGCTATTTAATATGAGAGAGAGACAGAGACAGAGACAGAGACACAGAGACAGAGACACAGAGAGAGACAGAGAGTCAGAGAGACATTCAGAGTTGGCCTTGGAGGTCAGGAAAACCTCAGTTCCAATCCTATCTCAGATTCTTGCCAGCTGTTAAGCCATTTCACCATCTGTAAAATGAGGTTCACAGGATTGTTGAAAGGATCAAAAAAATATTTGTCAAGTGCTTGGTAAACCTTAAAGTACAATAACAATGCTTCCTGGTTTTAAAAATTATTTTTCCCAATTACATGTAAAAACAATGTTAACATCTTGGGGGGGGCGTATTTTGAGTTCCAAATTCACTCCTTAAAAACTGTTTTCTAAGCTTTTTTGGTCATTATTTTCAGAAATTCTGATGACAAATTATTTGATTCTCTGTCCTTGACCTGTTTCCCAGGTTTGATGTCTTTTACATTTGTTTGGTTGTGTGTGTTTTTAGCATTTCTGGTTTAAGCAATCTTTTCCTTTTGTTTGGCTATGCTCCTTGTCTCATTGAGTCACTGCTTTCTACTCTTCCCACGCTAATTCTCCAGAGATGTTTCCCACAGTCTGTTCTGAGATGCGGCTTCTTGCCAATCTTTGCTTCCCAACTATCCCATTTAGTATTTCAGGTCCCATTTCTCCCCGGCACTTGCCCAATCCTGGAGGCCAGGACATTTTCTCTGCTCTGAGCCTCTGTGCCGAGCCCCAGAGGGGGTTGCTCTCTTCTTCAGGGCTTACTGCCTTGGGTCTCAGTCCAAGGAATTCCTTTATAGTATTTGGTGTTTTCCTTGGTTTGTCCATCGTGGCACCCTCACTATCTAGACAGGGGCACCAAAGGGAAGGGTCCAGAAACCACTGGGGTCTAGCTCTACTCTTGTCTGAAAGGTTCTGGGCAAGACTTGTTTGGTCTCCCTTGTCTCCTGCAGTGTAGAACTACAGCCTGGGCAGGTTTGTTGTGAGGGAGGCCAGAAAATGGCCAACCTTGAGAAAACAGGAAAGCCTAACAAGTTGACCTGTCAGAACCGTAAATATACCAAACCGCCAGCTGCAGTAGGTACCAGATAAAGGCCAGGAGGACCCCAATAAATATGTCAAACAACAGGCCAGGAAGACCCCAATAATATAGAATTGTCAAAGTTCCAAGAATAGTAGGAAGCCGATAAGAGCCATACATGCAGGCAAAATTCCAAGGATGGTATATAGTAGATAAGGTGCCTACAGAAAAGCATAAAAAGCCCAGCCTGTCAGAAGCAACTTGGAACTCTGAGGATAGAGGTTCCCACTGATGCACGTATCAGTTCAATAAATGGCTCCTCTCTGCCAGTTTGCATTGTTCATGGACTTCCATGGTGGTGGGTGAAATCCCGGACCTTAACAGTTGATCCTGGAATCACCTGGATGACACTCAGGGCCATTTTCTGTTGTCACTTTGGCTCCTGGTGGTGTCTTCCCAAGCCCTTTTGATCCTGCTACAGCAGAGAAATCTGGGCCACCCCATCAGGGAGGGGCTGCCCCTCCCAACCACTGCAGTGAGGCTCCAGGCTGTTCCCCCTTTCTCCCAACCCCCACTGGGCTCTGCCTGGGGCTCTCTCCCTACATCCTCTTGTTTCAGGTCTCAACTTTTGCCAAGACTTTCTGCAGCCTTGGACCTAGGCTTTGCCAGGGACAACCTCCCCCCAGACCTAGACTTTGGGGCTACCTTGTCACCAGGCTCTTACCACAAGAGGCCCCCATCCGGGGCTCTGCTTGGGGCCATTTCCCCTCCATTGAGCTTTGGGGCTATCCTCAGCTGGACTTTACTACAATTTTGGGCTCTTGCCAAGGGGGCTCCAGGTCACCTCAGTGCTGGACTCTGCCTGAGGCTCTTCTCTTATTGCTGAGCTTTGGGGCAGCCTCCTTGTTGGGTCTCCCTGAGATACCCTCCTCCAGGTGACAGAATCTACCAACTATACTAGCTTGTACATTTCAGGCTTGCTCTGTTTGTGTATTTCAGGCTTGTACATTTCAGGTTGGTAGAATTCAGTCTTACATTTCAGACTTGTATATTTCAGCCTTCTATAATTCAGATTTGCCATCTTTAGTGCAGTCCTGGGTGGGGTGGTGGAGTCAATGGATGATTTTCTTTATTCTTTTTCTTAATGGAGTCAATTTATTGTTCTTGCCTGTCTGAGTAAACAGTGTAAGTTATATAACCCCTTGTTTACAATGCTCTTACATCTAGCTGCTGGCCAAATTAGAGGCTTTTGCGGTATCAGTTATCCAAGGACTAGGAGTCCTTCTAAACTACTGGCTGCCATTCCAGACTATAAACAGATTATCTTTGTGTGCTTTTACTGAGAGTGGCTTCCCAATTTTTTTTAAGTTAAAAGTCCTGTACCTGAGTTGTCAGTTCTTACAGTATGATCTCATATCTTTGTATTTAGATGTCTCCATTTTATGCTTTTTACTGTTAATCCAGGACTACATGTTCTTGGATAGGAAAATGGAAGCGTTTCCCATTTTCACAGAAATGAAGGTGTAAAGAGACTGCCTGGCCCCAGGGTGCTTTTTTGGTGTCTGGGACTCGCCTAGGGACCCTTCTTAGGATCAGGTTTTTAAATAAGATAAAATATATGAGATTCTAAAGGAAACCAACCTCAATGAAATAGTCATGGATGCATACAAATGGGCATCTGCATATATGCATAAACATGAATACATACATATATGTAGAGAAACAAGTTCACCACCTTCAGCCTCAGGGCCTCTCCACAGTTAGCCAGCTCTGTGGCTTCCTTTTCCTCCGAGGTCAGAGTCCAGATGTGAGAGCTGCGCTCACTGATGTAGAAAAGTCTGCCCTAGAAATCTCAACAGACAGTTTCCATTTTGGCCTATGGCCTGTCCTCCTTCCAGTTTTGCGCCTAAGTTCCCTTGGGATAACCTGGTCTAAGTGGGTTCCCAGGTGAAGATTTCTGCAAATAGTTTTCCTCTCCGCTGTTTCTGGCCGCTTTAGGAACCATTAGTGTTGCCAGCTTGAAATGTGGAGGCCCCACGTCGGCCTCCCCAAGTCCCCGACTGACTCTCCGATCTCAGACCCAAATCAAAGGGTGAGTCCCCTTCTGTCCTAGTACTTTCTCCCAAGAATCAAAGTCCTCTGCCAGGGAGCCCAGCCCTTGGCTGGACCCTTCGCTCTGGTGTCGGGGGAAGTATCAGCCTCTCCTGGGTCATCCTGTCTTGGACGGCTCCTCTCGCGGTCGCCATGGTAATGCCAGTCAAGCCTACTTCCCTGTTCTGAGTGCCCCCAAGGTATATAAATGCCCCCTCTATTGTTGGGGGGAATCCTCTAGCCGGTGCACCCCCCAAACGTCCCCAGAGCCCCAGGGTGCAGCCCACCAGCCACCTGTCTCGTTCCTCATCGAAGCTGTGGCTTTTCTGCCTACTTTAGTGGTTCCCAGTTCCCCGGTCACAGTATTCTCGCTGTCGGGGTGCCCCTCGAGCCATCTTCCCGCGGTAGGAGGACGCTGAGTCCCAGACCGCTTCCGGGTCTCCCCCAAGGCCTCAGAGAAGAGCCACGTCACGGCTCCCACCCCAGACCCAGAGCCTGCTCTCCCCGCAGCACCCTCCCCAGCTAGACTTCACAGAAAGCCTGTGCTGTCGCACTTGGCCCACGTGGGTCTGGCTGCAGTGGAGTCTGGGGGCGTTCGGGGCCCCTTCAAGGCTCTGTGGGTGACGGCCCATCTCTGGGTCAGGGGACGGCCGTGGGAAGGGGGACACCCAGCAGAGGGGGCGCCTTCGTGTGGGCCCGGAAGTCGCTTCCCAACTCCCACCCCAACAGGGAGACCATCGAGCCCCAGCCCAGCCCTCAGAGAGGGGCTGGGAAGCTGCTGGGCACGAGGCCTGCCGGGGGTGCTTCACTGCCAATGGCGAGCCCTTCGGCAGCTTCCTGACGTGGCCAGAACCCAAGACCCTTCTGAGGCCCCAGTTCTGGTCTCTGCCCCAAGAGGAGGCGCTTAGCAAACCAGATCCATGGCCTTGGGGGCGGCTGGCCCAGGCCAGGTCCTGGCCCCGAGGATGGGTCTTGTCCAGCAGCCCCTTCTCTGAACCCTCCCCTTCCGGTTCACAGAGGCAGAAGAGCCGGCAGGGCTGAGCCACTGGGGGGAAGTGACTTGTCCAGGGTCACCCGGCCAGAAAGTGTCTGAGGCCAGAGTTCCGTTCAGGACCTCGAGGCCTGGCTCGTCCCTTGATCTTCGCCTCATTTTTATTCTTGTTTCCAGTTGGGTCACCATCGTGATCCTGGAGGTACCAGGCTGAGGGGCTGCCTCTCTCCCCAGGGCTGGTCTCCTCTCAGACCCTGATCCTGGCTTGGGAAGACCTGAATTCAAATGCAACGCCGGATTCTCATGCGTTGTTTGGCCCTGAGCCAGCACCATGATTGTTGCCTGCCTCAGTTTCCCCACCTGTGAAATGGGCGTCAGGATGGCACCTGCCTCCCGGATAAAGCCAAGCCCTAGAAACGCTGGTTGCTCTTGTTCTTGTCTCTTTCCCCACATTAACCTGGTGAGGTCGGGCTGTGCATGTTCTGCTGTGCATGTTCTTCTGCGCTCCTTCCCGGATGCCGCGAGGCCTCTGACCCTGGGAAGGGGGTGGCGCCTTCCCTAGTCTTTTGTGGCCTCTTTATGTCTGCCATAACTAACGGCACCAAATGCTGTGGAGAGTCTTAGCCGGGCATCATCGGGGTGACCTGCGGCCCGGTGCGGACACAGGCCAGCCTGGAATCCAAACAGTGCCTCTTTCCCTGGCACAGAAGAGCCTGAGAGGGGCCTGGAAGCCCCGCAGCCGGCCCCAAAGGGCGAGGAAGCAGACCTGCCGGCCTCCCTCCTGGAGTCCCTGCCCAAAGCTGGAGCATCCACGGGCAGCCCGGCCTCACCCTCTGCTGGCTGTTCTCGGGGCGGCACCTTCTCTCCAGGCACTTCTCTAGGACAAGCTCCGGCTCCCTCCTGGGGAGTTCCCAGGTGTGCCCGAGGAAAGCCCAGAGCCTCATCCTAGCCGCTCGCAAGTTCCCGGATCCACCTGGCCATCCCTGCCTGACTCTCCCGTTTGGGGCAGCCCTGGGGACGGGTGCTGCGGCCTGCCCTCCCCTAGCAAAGGCTTCTCCTCTCCGGCCCTCCCCAGACCCCTTCCTTGGTCCTCCGGACAGACTCCAGAGGGACTCGCTCCTCTACCTGCTTCCACCTGTGGCTCTCCACGAGGAAAATGAGCAGTCCCAGAAGGGAACTGACTCTAAGCACTGAACAACAACGATCCAATCTCGGCTGGGGCTCCCTGGCTGGGAGACCCTGGGAAAGTCACTTAACATTTGGTGGCCCCCATTTACTCAGCTGGAAAATGGAAATATTTGCCTTTGCCAATGCAGGGAGGGGGGAGATAACCGCAGGTTAGAGTGGTTTGAATCGATGGCGGGTCTTGAGTCAAGACAAAGGTTGGGTGGGAATCCCAGAGACCACAAAGATCCTACGGGGGGGCCTCCACCGAACTACCAAAGGGAAGGGAGGAGCCTGTCACCGGGTCTCTGGAGTTCACCAAGACTTAGGAAAGACTCCGTGGCCAGAGGCTGGAGTGGCTGGTAACATCCACCCATTCTTTAGGTGTCCTCATCCTGCTTAAGCAGAGGAGGCTTGAGGCCACCCAACCCAGAGAGTTAGAAAGCCCAGCCTGGGTACCTTTTGGTCTCCTTAGCCATATAGGAGCCCCCCAGCTCTTCGCTCCCTGGAAAGGCCCCTTTCCTGGGGCTTCTTCCCCAAGACCGTTGCCGTCCAGAGCTCGGCTCCGTGTAGTGGCCCCTCGATCGATCGCAGTGTTGGCTTCCTGGGCCACATTCAGGACTTGTTCTTTCCATCTCCTCCGGCGGGTCTGTGTTCTTCCAGGCTGACTCATTGGCGACATACACAAAACTTGTTCAGCAAGAATTCAATCCTGTTGGAAGGGATCCTCCTCCGCTGTCCTGATGGGCTCCCCAGCTTTGTGCTGTCCTACTTAAACTGGGACCCTCAGGCTAAGAACTCGGGCCTCCAAGTGGGGCACCCTCATCTTGGGAATAACTAAATCAATTAGGCCACACAAATGCCGCCGAATATGGCCCAGAAGAAGCTACGACAAGGAGGAAGACAAAGAAAAGCCGGAAGATTTCTCTAAACTGATTCAGAGTGAAGTTAAGGAAGAAAAACCAAGAGAACAATCCCTGCTAATGCGATAAGGAAAAAGAGATGAGTCCAATTCAGCTGCATGCCGTGTCCTTCGGATGACTCCCATTGGGTCCAGAGAAGAGAGAAGAAAATGAATGTTGACCCTTTTGTTGTAAAGATTAAGTGCGTCAACTGGGAAAAACCCAGAACTATTAAATAGTCCAAATCACTCTTTAATCAAGGGAAAAAGGGAGTCAGTGCCAGGAGGCCTTGACACAGAGCTGAGCCACACACAGCTGCACAGAGTGTGAGGACTGAACTCTGGCCACTCTGGTCACTGACCCCTGGGAGTGGCACTGTGCTGGATGGACTCCAGGGAACAAAAGAACTTGGTGACCTCTATACCATTTGGGGAGTCCAGGGGCAGGGAAAGATGATTGACATCACTATAGCTACAAGGAAAATGGGAGGGTTCAAACTACACTGACAGGATACAATCCAGCTTGGGAAAGGAATCACAGCTAGAGGCTGGGGTGTAAGGAAAGGGGCTGCTTGCAGTGGATACTAAAGCATGGTTTCTGCCCAGGTGTGGATCTCCTTGGGAAAGGGTCTGATACAATAGGGGAGACACCTAAAACAAAGAGGGTCCTTAGCATCTGCTTATCTCACCCAGCTAGGACTGTCAGTCCCCTGAGGGTCTCCCACTCAGTCCAAACTGCCAGCCTGGGATTCCTTTCAGGGTGGATTCTCATGGGAACAGGGAACAAGGACAAGCTTTGGGGTCTCCAACCTATAAGCTAGTCCTGAAACTTGGGGTTCATCAGATCCCACTAGGCCACGAGTTTGGGATCCCTAGACTCCATGTTGACAAGTGCTATGGGAATAGTCTGGCACACCCACTGGCAGCTGCACCCAGTTTCCCGAGTATTCTTTTTTCTTTGTCATATGATGACCTTGCTTTATGGAACCCCAAATTTACCTTTGTCCCTTGGGAACTTGCCTTCAGGGAACTCTCAGACTGAACTTTTCTTAGACCATACAATGGACCATTAAACATCCATTAAGTACCCTAAATAGGAATGATAGAGATACTAGATCCTCAATTATATTTTTTGTCTTCTTAGCCTCTCTTGGGCCTTCCTTGGCACCCCAGCCTGGGCTACTGCCTCTTTCCCAAGCCTGCTTCCATCCAGGCCATGTTTGTTCCTTTCCTACATTCCCCAGAGTAGATAAAGGACCCCTTTCTTTCTTCATTTCATTGGAAAGCCCCCTTTCAAGGTACATTTTCCAGGGAGACTGTGTTCCCAGAGTCCTAGGGCTTGTCTCTATGTGGCATCTTGCATGTGACTCTGTGTAGTGGCTGATCAGAACATCATCTTCTTTATCCTGATTAAAGGCTTGTTTTTGCTAACTACTTTGATGGTTGTGTGTTTTTCAAGATTGACATGTACATAAGGGGGAAATCCTGGAGCATTGTGGGAGAGCTGGATGTTATCTGCTTCCAGAAGGCCCCGACTTCAAGAATTAATGGGCTCTAAGGAATCTTTAAAAACAGAGGAACTTGTTCAACGAATGGCTAGGAGACGTGGCAGATAAAGGCTACCATTGGGGAGAAGGTCGTCCCTAAGGAAACAGAGACTAAGTGACCCAGAAAGGAAGGTGGGAAAGGGACAAACAGGGAAGACTAGATGGCGTTCCTGTGTGAGGTGCCTCGGGGTCTAGTGTAGAAGCATAGGCATACATTGCTTGTGTCATATGAAGCCCTGATCATAAAGGGGGGAATCTAGTGATGCTTGAGGTCCAGATGGAATGTGCCCATCCATGCCAAAGTCATCATCATAAAATGGGGGAATGCATCTACAACAGAAGGAAAAGGATCTCTCGAGAATCCTTTGCTAATGCACTTGTCTCTTGGTTGCACCCAGGTCAGCTTTCTTCAGCAACCTGCATTCCTGGGTTCTGGGGTGGAGGAATTCCACACATGCTCTTTCTAACCTGGGATTCCTCTGGACTTGCAATCTCCGGGGGACCCTGCACCTCCATTCCAGAAAGGACCTATGTTTCTGGAAGGAATTATATTCAAAGCAATTAATGAGAAATTAATTGTAGCAGCCAATTCCGGACACAATGTTATGGGCAGGAAGTACAGTGCCCATGTCAACAGGACTCAACTATGGTCTGAGTAGGGCATAGCTCATTGGACTGAGACCTGCCAAATATCAATCTAGAAAAACACAGAACCACTAAAGTAGTTAAAAATGACAAATCCTTAATCAGGACGAGGGACACAGAATTGTTTTGGCCACCACAAAGAGTCGTGTGCACACAAACCAATACCACCACATCAAGACCAAGCTAGGCTCCGAGACTCTGGGAACAAAGTCTCCAGGAACATGCACTGCCCCGCATGGGGAGTGGCCATCAAAGTAAAGAACTCTTATACTTGGAAGTTCAGGCAAATGAGGGCAACAGACAAGTTCCATGGGGCCTGAGGCTTGGGTATCTATGTGGGAGAAACCAAGAAACTGACTAGATCACTCCTATTCAGGGTGCTTAATGGATTCCTGATAGCTTATTGTTTTGGTCGAACTGTCAGGAAATGAGCCCTCCCTCTGATGAATTGCTCACTCAGTAGCCTTTATTTAATGTTTGCAAAGTTGACTTTTTAAATTCAAGTTGAATACTTTACATTTATCCCAATCAAATTCCACCTTATGGAACTCAGCCCAGAGATCCAGGCGGTCAAACCCCTTGGAATCCCGATGATGTGGCCTTTAGCTCTTGGATGAACCATCTGGGGCTTCGTCCAAGTCCCTGATAAAAATATTAAAGAGCACAGTAGGACAATCCCCGGAGCCCTCCTCCCTCAATGAAGGGACGTCCGTCCTTACCAACTGCTCAGAGTTTGTTTCTAGAAAATGAACTGTCCCATCATGCCCCTCGCCCCCCTCCCACTCCCCATCTTCTCAGCAAGTCAGTTGCTTTGAGACTTGGTGAAGTTCTTTTCTGGAATTTAGGTAAGCTCTAACTTGTTCCTAGATTGTTCGGTCTCGTGATCACATCTTACTTAAAATGACAACTCGTTCCACTGCGAAGTAGAGAAGCCCTTCATTCCCGTCCTTGCAAGAGCAGGTGCCCAACCCAGTCAGGTAACAGGGCCCTTCTGAGGGCAGGAACAGGCTATAGTTCCTAAAGCCAGCGCCCCTAGCCCTCCCCTGTTTCCTCATTCACTGAGTAATCCCGAAGCTACAGCCTAGTGGAAGACAGCCTTGATAACCTTTCCCATGATCCTCCTTTTGGAGATGGCAGCCCTTAATCCTTTTCCCTTTGATGCTCTTTCTCTAGCCCTGGGTCAGGAGGCAGGGCTGCCCTCCAATAGAGAGCTGGCTAAACTGGTTTTGTCCTCGAAAGACCACAGTTTGGACCACAGGGCTCTTTCTGATTGGTCAAGGGATTAAGCTTGAGGCCTGGAGGGCAGAAGAGGTGGGAGGGACCCGGCCGAATTTGGGTGTAGATGTCAAATGGAAATCCTCATTTCCCTCACCTCAAAAATTCCTTGATGTCAGTCAGGCAGACCAAGGGCGATGGTTCCTCATGATTCCCATGTCCTTTTCTAGAGTTTTCTAATTGAATTCTGGAGAGTGTCACACTTCCCATGGGCCAATGTCCCCTCTCAAATTCTAAGGCAGAGGCTCAAAGATCCAGCTCCTTTTGCCTTTCCTTTCCTCCTATCACAAATTCTAAGGCAGAGCAGTCACTTCTCATGACCTTTCCATAGAAGCAACCAATGTTTTTCTTGTTAGTGACAATCAGATCCAGCATAGAAGCTCTCTATGCAGGTTCTGCCCCTTGGGATTATGTGAGAGAGTTTAGAATAAGAAGAAAGAGGCCATAACTGGAATTTCATTGTTCTAGGGGAATCCGAGTGAGAAAATTACTCCTACCTGGTAGGTAAGTCAGCAACTCTTCTGAAATTTCTCATCTTGTAGAGTTTCTTAGGAAAGTGAGAATGTAAATGACTTGTCAGGGTCACACCAAAAATATGTATGAGAGCTAACACTTGAACTCAAGTCTTCCTACACTGCTGAGAACTGATTGGTGAAAACTTACTATATCTATCCAGCCCCAACCACCAAACCAGGCCTTCTTTTTGTTATACTGCTGACTTCATTCATTCATTCATTCATTCATTCATTCATTCATTCATTCATTCTCCCCTTCTATTGTGGGAGAGCTCAATGTTATGAGTTGGGAGAGTGCCCACTTATGGGATTTCCGGGCTCCAAAAATAGAGGAATTTATTGAGTGAATGGCCAGGAGGCAGGTACAGGTGAAGTCTGCCCCTGCTGGAGAGAAGGGGTCCAGGGTTTGTATACCTTAAAGGAACAGAGACTAGGTGACCTGGAAAGGAAGGTGGGGAGAAGGACAAACAAGGAGGATTAGGTGACATTCCAGTGTGAGGTACCTTGGTGTCTGGGGTGGAAGCACAGGGACACACCATTTGTAACATCCTGATCATAAAGGTGGGTGAGTGTTGTATCTCAGAGAATCTAGTGATGCTTGAAGTACACAACCACACTAAAACCCTCATCATAACACCAGGGGAAATGCAACTAAAACAGAAGGAAATGTATCTCTCTCTCAGAGAGTCCTTTGTTTGTGCACTCATCTCTTTGGTTGCTCCAGGGCCAGCCTTCTTCCACCACCAGCCTTCCCTCTTCTTGAGGCTATACTGCTAAAAACCTATTTTACACAACCAATCTGAGGCTTTTCTATACAAACAAATTTCACTGTCTGACAAAATTAAAATTAGAATGTTATTTTTTTAACCCATATAAATACATGATCACAATTCTGAAATAAAATCCCAATAAATACCTCTAATAGACAGACAGATTTAAGCATTGCTTCCTTCTGGTTAGCAGACAGGGAAAGGAGATTTATCAGGTCTTCTTATCTCCCCCTGTTTACCTCAAAACAAGATAATTAATAGGTTGTTCTACAAGTTGAAAAAAACCTTAGTTTTAAAAGTGTAAGACATTTAAAAATTCCCAAAATAGGGCTTTCTCACCAGTTTTTCTGTTCAGAATCAATCCTTCTTCCTCTCTGCAGTAGAGGAAGAAGGCAGATCTGATCAGTGAACTAAAAAGCTTCCCTGTGTTTCCTTCCCCCCATCTTCATCTGGGTTTTTTTTTAGGTGGGCCCTAGCCTCAAAATCCAAGTGAAGAGTAGAGTTTGGAGAACTGGGATCCTAGTGAGGGGATAAAACTAAAGGTAAGGGGCTTCTGTCCATAAAATATGTCCAATTGCCACCTGGTGTTAGAATTTAGGGTAACAAAAAGTCAATTTCCTCACCATTTTTGGGGGGATGTTACTCAGCTGTTTAACATGAGAGAACAAACAAACAAACAAACTAATCCAACTGAATTTTCTCTCAGGCTGCTTAGGCTTGATTGCTTCCCAATAGGAGAGGCCTGCAAGCATGCTTCTCCCTTTGTCTTAATTGGGTTGGCTAGTCCCTATCTGGCTTAACCTCAGGCTGAAAAAAAAAAGGATTTGCCATGGATAGGCCAGGCCTCTTGCTTATCAAAAATGTAACGTGGCCAGTCAACATTATAAAAAGAAATTGGTTTCTTTTTCTTTAAGCTGTTTAGTGCCAATTTTTCCAATTTTTAAGTATACACCCCAAAGGGGAATCTCAGGGTTCTCTCTGTCTCTGTCCTATTTAGATGCAGGATGGCCAATTCCCCACCGGAGGGTCAACAACTGTGTGTCCACAGAGGTTGCCCGACCAAGAGCACTCGGTTTAACACTGAGGCGAGACTCCACACACACCAGAACTTGTTCCAGTATAAGAGGGAGCCGACAGACAGACCCCAAACTCCAGCGGCCAGACTGATCTGGGGCTGATGGGAGAGAGAGCACAAAACAGGTCCCACAAAGATATTACCCAAAAGATGGGGGTTACAGGAGTTCAAGAGAAGGCTCCTTCCTACCTGAGAAGCTGAGTCCTCGTGGATGGTCCGGGGTACAGGAGTAGCTTTCAGGAGAGCCATAAACCACGTTGGGCACCAAAAATGTTATGGGCAGGAAGGATACCTTTTGGGGTTTGGAAAGGATGCCATTTGCAAGCATGCAATGACTCCAAAACTTAGCTTAAAAACAAAAAGTGATTTATTAATTTAGAAAGTAATGTTGAGAGTGGTCAGGAGGATAGCAAGGTAGAACAGCAAGGTGGGGAGCAGTTCCCTGGGAGGACAGCATGAAAGGAAAGGCTGTTCCCCCAGATGACATCAGTTCTGGGGATTTTATACATTTTTCACAACAGTTAGTCACTCAGGCATGAGGTGGGGTGATCATACTGGGGTCTGCCTGGGGACATAAAGATTCCTTAGTTTTAGGGGACAAACAGATGTCTGATAGGATCAAGGTGTGGCTTGAAGGTGCATCTTTCTGTCCATCTAGAGGACGATCAAAGGAAGATAGTCATCTCAGGACCCTAGTTGGGGCCATTGGGTGTTTTTAGGCTCAGTCAGGAGGAGGCAAAACAAGGGAGTTTCCCTGATAATAGTTGGCCTGGGTTTCTGGGGTACAGTGCCCATGCCAGCCACCACTCCCCAGTGGGTACAAGGAGCCTTGATAGTACTGTAGCTCCTCAAGGAGGCCAAGTGCTATGTCTTCTTTGTGTCTGTATTTCCAGTATTTAGCAGAGCACTTTGAACAGAGTAAGAGCTTAATGAGTGCTTTTGGTTTCATTCATTCGTTCCCAACCCCAAGACTTCCTTTCTAGCCACTATATCATGGTGCCTCACATTTCTCCACTTTCTGAAGAATGAAATAATCTTTGTCATAAGAAAAATGACAAAATCCATTCAATTCCCTAATTGTGGGAAAGTGTTTAATCCCACATGTCAATGCATGTTGGCAAATGCATCTGTAGGAATTGACACAAAGTGATATGCTAGGAACAGTCTTCCAAAGACGAAATGTGACCCATCAGGAACCACATGAAGTATGGCTAATATAAAGGAAGCCCTGCTGTGATCTTATTCTCATTGAAGGGACTAGAATGCTGGAAAGAACCCTGGGCTCTGCACACCCCTGTTCCCCTGGCCCACCTTCAGACCCTCGCAGCTATTGTTCAACCCTGCCTCTAGTCCTAACCTTAACCACATGCCATCTTTGTGCCTGCCTGGACCTTAACTCCTCCTGGGTGCTGCTCCCCTCTATGTGTTGTCTTCACCCATCAAAATGTAAGCTCCCTGAGGGCAGGGATCGTATGTATCTCTTCTGCTTTTGTGTCCCCAGCACTCATCCTAAGGGTTGACCCATAATAAACAGTATGTACTTTCCATGAACTCATCCATTCATAGTCAGTACTGTATAATTGGAATCTATTCCCCAGAACTCCAATTCCCAGCATTCCATGCTCCTTCTCACGATACTAGGGAGGATATAAGTTTTGTGTAGCCCTGCCTCTCACTCTCTTAGCCTTGATCGCAGGGGAAGTGAGCTGGAGAATTTACTCATGTGGCTTTGCTTTTTGTTAGATAATTAGGTTTGAACTTCTATTTCTGTTCATTTATTTTCTCTCTACTTCAAGTGATTATTACTAAACTTTACAAAATAGAATATTTGGAGTTCCTGGACATTCATTTAATCTTACAGTACTAGAGGGGGCCATGAGAAGACAGTCCTGAGAATTCTTTGGGGTGACGCTACAAATTCTTCTGACTGTTCTTGACAACGATTTGAAATTACGTAGGAAAAAGGTCATTCATTTGTTCTCTGCTGACCCAGGGTCCCACTCTTTGCCCCCCCACATGCACAAAGAAACAACTGGAAGACAGAGGAAAGAGTGGGGGATCCAATTCCAAAGCAGTGTTTGTGACATTTAATTTTTTATTTATGTCTATATAGAATAATTTCAAATTATTTCTTCAATATTCTTCTTTTCATTTTGAGTTGCAAATGTTCTCCTTCCTGGCACGCCACACCACGCCACGCCACGCAATAGAAAGGATCTATCTGAAATCAGACAAAGCCCGTCTCTGAATGAGCCACACTTCCACAAAATTCCACTTCCATCGGCACCCGGCGATCATCGGTTCTCCCTGCGGAGCTGAACAGCGTCCTTGGGAAGGCTCTTGGATGGGGGCCCCCCCGGCTTTCACAGCTGCCCATCATTAGAACACGGCTGTTCCTGTGCAGTCTTCTGTTCTGCTCACTCCCCTTGGCATTCGTTCATGCAGGTCTTCCCCTCCCCATTTCTTAGTGCCCAGCAGGACTCCCTCACTTGTTCAGCCTTCCACGGCTGATGGGCATCCCACCTTCCAGTTGTTTGCCCCGCACACCCTGCGCACATGTCCATATACACGCACACACATGTACATGCCCACAAGGCAGCACATGTGCACACACAGCCGCTCTAGAAGCTGGGGTACAAATGGCCCTTCTCCTCTTGCTTAGATCTCTTCGGGCAGGCGGGGCCAAAGGGCAGAATAGGAACGAAGCGGGAGGAAAGAGGCTTGATAAGACGCCGGAAGGCGGAGTCGGGCGGCCTCCTGTGGGGGTCCTCCTTGGTCACGGCTTCCTGGGGGGCGACAGGAGGCTTTCGCCGAGTCAATATTTGGCCCAGATGTGCAGCCTGCTGAGTGATGAGCCCGACGGCTGTTGGCCCATAAACAGTCACTGCAAACAGCCCCACAGCAACTTCAGCCTTTACTAGGGCTCCGCTGGGCTCTTGGGCTTTAGCTGTGGTAAACCAGCGAGCGCCCTCCCCTCCCCCCCCCCCCCCCCCCCCGCCAGGAAAGAGCCTTGGGCAGAGGGAGAGGCCAGCAGATGCCCCAATAAACGAGTGCCTCGCCTGGAGCACCTCGAGGTGGGCCGTGCCACCTGCTTATCGAGTGTCTCAACTGAAGCTGACGGGAGCGTCAGCTCTTTACCGAACGTGGGCTCCGGCTGGGCAGGTAAGCGAGACTGCCCCCAGTCCGGTCCAAATACGAAGGCACTGAAAGCCCTGCAGACCTCGTGAGGGAAGCCAGGGAGGCGCCCAGGACGCGTCAAACGGGGGGGGGGGGGGGGGGGAGGGGGGGGGCTGCAATGGAACTTTGCTCCTCCAATCAGCGAGCTTCATCGTGCGCGTAGGCTGCGTGACTCCAGCCTGTTTCACAGCTCATTGAGCACCGCAAATCTGTAACTTCCCTCCATGGGGAAACGGGACCAAGTCCAGGGCAGCACCCTGAGGGGAGGGATGCGAAGCTGCCCAGGCTGGCCCAGAGGGCAAAGGCCCGACATTGCCAGGAAACGGGAGCCACAGAGGGAGGCGATGCCCCCCTCCAGGGGAGGCCGGCTCCGTCCCCCCTCGGCCCCCTCGGCTCCCTCAGGACCGGAGGCATCGCCCTGCAGCGGGGGGAGGGGGGGGCGGCAGTCCAGCCCCTCTTAGCCCGTCCCCCCTCGGCTCCCTCAGGGCGGGCAGCCCAGTCCAGCCCCTCTTAGGCGGCCCTGCCCGGCCCCCCAGTCCGACCTGACCAGCCAGCGCTGACTCCCAAACCTCCCTCCCGTCCGCCATGTTGGTAGCCGGAGAGGAGGGCTGAGCGGGGCACGGATGGAGCTGGCCCTGCTGGTTCCGTGCGGTGAGGACGAGTCCTGGTCTCACCCGCCCCCAGGCTTCCACGTCTGGTTTCCCCTCCCGGCTGGGGTAAGAGGGCTGGCCTGGGTTGGGGGGGCCCGCCCCTCCCTTGGCATCACGGCCCCCCACCCTGTCCCTGGAGCGCCCCGAGAAGGAAGGAGCAGGGACAGGTGGCTGCCTACAGCCCCGTCCTGGTCCTCCTCTTCAGGGAAGAAGCAGACCGAGAGGGCTTCATCAGCTCCAGACTCCACACGCAGGCGATGTCCCTCCCTCATCCCACACATGCATGTAAACACACGTGTATTCGTATGTTCTGGGCACGTGTGCGCTCGCATGTTTGATGACACAGGGCAGGCATGTACAACCTGTCTACACAGGAGCCCCAGTGGCTAAACGCTTCCTGTATGCAAGGCATTGTGCCAAGAGCGGGCCACACAAACAGGAGGAGGACAGCCCCTACCTTCCAGGCATCCTGGGGGGAGGACACCGAGGGGAGGGCCTCGACTGACCCGAGGCCTGCGACCAGCCAGCCAATGAAGAGAGGGCTGGCCTGGGCCCATCCCCAAATGGAGGCTCCCAGAGGAGCTCCTCCCCAAGCCTTCCAGTGGGAGGACGCGGGGCCAATGCCAGGGGGGGCCGGAGCTCCTGGGCACTGCCAAGGCCAGGAGATAGGATCTAGGGAGCCACGCAGGAGGAGCAGAGACAAGGCCAGTTTGGCGGGTTCCTGGAGCCCAGGAGGGAGTAAAGGCCAAGGAGCCAGAACACGCAGATGAAGGCCAGCCTGGGAAAGGCTACGCACGTGGGTCCTAGAGGCTCCAGAAAGGCCCCGCAGTGACCAGTGCCGCGGCCAGATCTGTGCTCAGCAAAATGGCCCAGAGGAGGGAGAGGCTGGAGGCGGAGAGACTAAGGGAAGCTGTTTCAATAGTCTGGAGGACAGTGATGAGGGCAGCTGCCGAGGGGACAGAAGGCATTGGACGTGCCAGCTGGGCACGAGGACAAGATGGCACCGTTTGGTGCCTTTGCACGTGGGGAATGAGGGCCAGCGAGGAATCCGGGAGAATGCCTAGGCGGGGACCCTGCAGCCCTGGGAACATGGGGGTGTCTTCACAGAGAGAGGAGAGCGGAAGAGAATGGGGCGGGGAAAGGTATTGTTAATGGCCTTCAGAGCCCGCATCCTAACGGGGCACAAAGGCTTCAACGCCAAGGCTGCAAAGCAGGCGGTGACACGTCTTCTTTAATGCCATTCCTACTGAAAAAAGGTGTTTCCTTGCCAACCCTCTGAACAGTGCCCAGGACTTTGGGGGGACAGTTTCCTTTTCTGGGTTGGCATGGAAGGAGGAGAAGAGATCTGGAGGTGTTGCCTTCCTAAGAGCTTGCCCTCAGCTCCTGGATAACTCGATCAGAGTGGGAAGGAAGGTGGGGATTGACGTGGGGACCAGTTTGCCTTGCCTGGCTCATGACGTCTCCTGTCTTCCCTCAGGGCACCTTGCTCCTTGAACTAGCTGGCTTACTTCCCTCTACAAGGCATCTTGAGGGCTATGGCTGGTTCCTTCTCTACAAAGCCTATTTCCCCAGATGATGGCACCTAGGGCTGGGCGGAGAAGGACGACCAATCTGGGTAAGAGTTAAAATGGGTTTTGGTCAAATTAAGTTATAAAAAGTTGTTGTGGTTGCCGTTAATAAAAATTAACTCAGGGGGCAGCTGGGTGGCTCACTGGATGGAGAGCCAGGCTTAGAGACAGGAGGTCCCAGGTTCAAATCTGGCCTCAGACACTTCCTAGCTGTGTGACCCTGGGCAAGTCACTTGACCCCCATGGCCTAGCCCTTACTGCTCTTCTGCCTTAGAACCAATATACAGTATTTATTTAAGCAGAAGGTAAGGGTTTAAAACCAAATTCTCCTAGGCTACCTTTTCTTTTAGTAAATCCAGGGATCTGCCTTAACCCAAAGATGATGAAAAAAGAGGAGGAGCTCAAACTTGCCCCCTTAAAGGAAGGTCTTGTCCCAAGAGGGCTGGAATTAGGTTTAGGGCTTGGGGTTGACTGGAAGCCATCCATCATCCCCCAACTTTCAGGTAAGAAACCGCACTCCCCTGGGCTGGGCAAGCCTTTCTCTGGGTGCCTGAAACACAAAGGGCACTTGGAATATTTCCAGAGATTCCTGGAAAACCAATGGCATTCCAAATGGAGATCGGAACTCATCTCCCACACACAGGCACCCTTGCTTAAAAGGAATCAGACTTGAAGTATGGAGGCTTGGCTTCTTGGGGTTTCTGAGCCAGGGGCAAACCTGCAGTCCAGGGTAAGGCCAGACAAGCTGTTCGCACTCGTGCCACAGTAAGGACAGCAGCAAAAGCACTTTCAGAATGGAAAAAAGTGGCCATGGATGAGCTCCTTCAGAATGCTCGGGGCGACTGCTAAGAACCAGTGATCTGGTGTCTGAGTGCTGAGGCTGAATTGGCCTGTCGGGGCCATGCCAGGGAACATAGAAATGGAACAAAAATACCAGCCTCCAAGCTCATGACTGCTGAAGGGATAGAACAGATGCCAGGACACGGCACTCCCAGGCCAGTGGGGCTACGGAACCAGTCAGAGAGGTTGGTTTTCTCAGCTGAAAGGTGAGAGGAAGGGTTTGTGCATATATGTGCATGCATGTATGCATGTATGCACTTACACACACATGTAAGGATTATAGCTAGCACACAGTGACAAACAAGCGGAATAACCTGGTGTTTAGAAAAACAACTCATTACTCAACAAAAACTACTGGGGACATGGAAAACAGAAGGGCGGGGATGAGGCCCAGGCCAGACCCTCACAGCATAGACCAAAGTCACATCAGAGCAAGGCCATGCGTTAGAAATAAAGGGGAACGCCATAAACGAACGAGGGGAGCAGGGACTGGCAATCCTGTCAGATCCCCAATGACGAGGGAGGAATGGCTGATCAAACAAGAGCCAGAGCACGGGACACCACCTAAAAGAGTAACTGGGACAACACAAAGTTAAAAAGGGCTGTGCAATGGGGACAGCTGGGTAGCTCAGTGGATTGAGAGCCAGGCCTAGAGACGGGAGGTCCTAGGTTCAAATCTGGCCCAAGACACTTCCCAGCTGTGTGACCCTGGGCAAGTCACTTAACCCCCATTGCCTAGCCCTTACCACTCTTCTGCCTTGGAGCCAATACAAGTATTGACTCCAAGATGGAAGGTGAGGGTTTTTTAAAAAAATAATAAATTTAAATAATTTTTTTTAAAGGGCTGTGCAAACAAAACCAATGGAGGAAATGCAGACAGGACAAAAATCTTTGGAGCACGTGTCTCTGACAAAGGCCTCATCTCTCAACTAAATGAGAACGGAGTCAAGTTTGCAAGAATGCAAAGCCTTCTCCCGTTCACAAATGATCAAAAATATGAGCCGGCAGTTCTCAGATAAAGGAATTCAAACTATCTCAAGCATATGAAAAAATGCTCCGAATCCCTCTTGACTAGAGAAGTGCAAAGTAAAACAAACCTCCGGGCTATCAGACTGACTAATATACAAAAGGGAAAATGATGAATGTTGGAGGAATGTGGGAAAATGGAGGCACTAATACACTGTTGGGAAAGCTGTAAAGG